>NW_026600253.1:522500-575000 GCF_029448725.1 Salvelinus fontinalis
TAACTTTTTTGACTTTTCGTCTGGACTTAGTGCTCGCACCTTGTGCATTTGGATTACTGTACAAAAAGGAGGTATTTGGACATAAAGATTAACTTTATCGAACAAAACAAACATTTATTGTCTAACATGGAGACCTGGGAGTGCCATCCGGTGAAGATCAAAGGTAAGTGAATAATTTTAACGCTATTTCTGTCTTTTGTGACACCTCTCCTTCTTTGGAAAATGGCTGTATGGTTTTCTGTGACTAGGCGCTGACCTAACATAATCGCAAAGTGTGCTTTCACCGTAAAGCCTTTTTGAAATCTGACACAGCGGTTGCATTAAGGAGAAGTTTATCTTTAATCGTATGTTTAACACTTGTATCTTTCATCAATGTTTATGATGAGTATTTCTGTAATTTGATGTGGTTCTCTGCACTTTCACCAGATGTTTGTTTGAGACAATGCATTTCCTAACATAACGCACCAATTTCAAATGAGGTTTTTGGACATAAAGTTGGGACGCTAGCGTCCAACATATCCCAGAGAAGTTTAAGGGGAAACATTTAGCAGCAGTGCAGGTTGTAGGTGCAGGTTGTAGCGCGAGTGGAAGTAGGGAGAACATGCAGCAGTGCAGGTTGTAGCGTGAGTGGAAGTAGGGAGAACATGCAGCAGTGCAGGTTGTAGCGCGAGTGGAAGTAGGGAGAACACGCAGCAGTGCAGGTTGTAGTGTGAGTGGAAGTAGGGAGAACATGCAGCAGTGCAGGTTGTAGCGCGAGTGGAAGTAGGGAGAACATGCAGCAGTGCAGGTTGTAGCGCGAGTGGAAGTAGGGAGAACACGCAGCAGTGCAGGTTGTAGCGTGAGTGGAAGTAGGGAGAACATGCAGCAGTGCAGGTTGTAGTGTGAGTGGAAGTAGGGAGAACATGCAGCAGTGCAGGTTGTAGCGTGAGTGGAAGTAGGGAGAACATGCAGCAGTGCAGGTTGTAGCGTGAGTGGAAGTAGGGAGAACATGCAGCAGTGCAGGTTGTAGTGTGAGTGGAAGTAGGGAGAACATGCAGCAGTGCAGGTTGTAGTGTGAGTGGAAGTAGGGAGAACATGCTGCAGTGCAGGTTGTAGTGTGAGTGGAAGTAGGGAGAACACGCAGCAGTGCAGGTTGTAGTGGAAGTAGGGAGAACACGCAGCAGTGCAGGTTGTAGTGTGAGTGGAAGTAGGGAGAACACGCAGCAGTGCAGGTTGTAGTGGAAGTAGGGAGAACATGCAGCAGTGCAGGTTGTAGTGGAAGTAGGGAGAACATGCAGCAGTGCAGGTTGTAGTGTGAGTGGAAGTAGGGAGAACATGCAGCAGTGCAGGTTGTAGTGTGAGTGGAAGTAGGGAGAACATGCAGCAGTGCAGGTTGTAGTGTGAGTGGAAGTAGGGAGAACATGCAGCAGTGCAGGTTGTAGTGTGAGTGGAAGTAGGGAGAACATGCAGCAGTGCAGGTTGTAGTGTGAGTGGAAGTAGGGAGAACATGCAGCAGTGCAGGTTGTAGTGTGAGTGGAAGTAGGGAGAACATTTAGCAGTGCAGGTTGTAGTGTGAGTGGAAGTAGGGAGAACACGCAAACCTGAAGATGTAGAAGCTTGTTCTCCAGTAGAATCTTCTCTGTTTTCAGCCCGGTAACGTCACGCTCTTGCTTGAGTTTAGAATCTAAAACAGAACAACCCAGGCACATCGCCAGTAAGACAAGGCAGGTCAGGCTGTGTGACACATCACAATAGGAATATTGTTGTTTTATAGGTCATGTAAATGATGTTCCCACAGACTAGCAGATAATAATAGTAATAGCAACCTTGAAACAGTCCAAGTTGTTTTTCCAGGTTGTGTTTTCTGTGGGTGAAATCAGAAGGTAGAAACATGAATACAGCAACACCGTGACTTATACCATCCACTTGTTGTTTTAGTGCTCGGTGACTTAGTGCTAACCCTAACCCTAACCCTAACCCCCCCCTAACCCTAACCCCCCCCTAACCCTAACCCTAACCCCCCCCTAACCCTAACCCCCCCCTAACCCTAACCCCCCCCTAACCCTAACCCCCCCCCTAACCCTAACCCTAACCCCCCCCCTAACCCTAACCCCCCCCCTAACCCTAACCCTCCCCCCCTAACCCTAACCCCCCCCCTAACCCCCCCCCTAACCCTAACCCTAACCCTAACCCCCCCCTAACCCTAACCCTAACCCTAACCCCCCCTAACCCTAACCCCCCCCCCTAACCCCCCCCCTAACCCTAACCCCCCCCTAACCCTAACCCTAACCCCCCCCTAACCCTAACCCCCCCCTAACCCCCCCCTAACCCCCCCCCTAACCCTAACCCCACCCTAACCCCCCCCTAACCCTAACCCCACCCCCTAACCCCCCCCCTAACCCTAACCCCCCCCCCTAACCCTAACCCCCCCCTAACCCTAACCCCCCCCCCCTAACCCTAACCCCCCCCCCTAACCCTAACCCCCCTAACCCCCCCCTAACCCCCCCCCTAACCCCACCCTAACCCCCCCCCTAACCCCACCCTAACCCCCCCCCCCCCCTAACCCCCCCCCCCTAACCCTAACCCTAACCCCTAACCCTAACCCCCCCCTAACCCCCCCCTAACCCCTTACAGAACGGATGTCCTGGCGTTGTCCTCCTTCAACTGCTGCACTTCCTCTGCTACCTTCTGACATGTCTTCAACGACACCTGAGAAGATAAACACACGTCAAATCATCACCGTACTAAAAAAACTTTGGCACCAATACTTCAAAATGGTTTAAGTTGAGTGGGTTGAAACCAGGCAGACAAGAATGAGGATTTATTGTCCCGTTAGATAATACTTTTACCTGTGTTTTCAGCAGGTCTTTCTCCAGCGCCGTCTTCTCCCGTCTCAGCTGGACATTATCCACGCACTGCTTCTCTGTTGTCTCTTCATAATAAACAGTTCCACAGGAAAGACTTGAGTTACATACATCCGCCAGTAGACTATTACAATATGGGTATATCAGCGGTTGAGGGTTTACAGAAAGTAGAATTATAACCAGAGACAATACCTGCTACCATCTTCAGCTGGTCCTCAAGTCTCTTCTTTCTGGAGAACAGAGAGAGAACAGAGATGTCAGTGGAACAAGAACCCTCAAGTCTCTTCTTTCTGGAGAACAGAGAGAAGATGTCAGCGGAACAAGCACCAAACAAAATGCTGTAAATGTTCTTGATGAGTCTTACAGAGTCTCTGTGTTGTTGTTCTGCTCCTTCAGCCTCTCCACTTCCTCAAGAAGCTGCTGGGACAACTTCTCAGCGCTCTATAGGACAGAAACACAACTCTGTTAGAGCTCTCCAGGACAATAGGACACAACTCTGTTAGAGCTCTCCAGTACAATAGGACACAACTCTGTTAGAGCTCTACAGGACAATAGGACACAACTCTGTTAGAGCTCTCCAGTACAATAGGACACAACTCTGTTAGAGCTCTACAGGACAATAGGACACAACTCTGTTAGAGCTCTCCAGGACAATAGGACACAACTCTGTTAGAGCTCTCCAGGACAATAGGACACAACACTGTTAGAGCTCTACAGGACAGAAACACAACTCTGTTAGAGCTCTCCAGGACAATAGGACACAACTCTGTTAGAGCTCTCCAGGACAATAGGACACAACTCTGTTAGAGCTCTCCAGGACAATAGGACACAACTCTGTTAGAGCTCTCCAGGACAATAGGACACAACTCTGTTAGAGCTCTCCAGTACAATAGGACACAACTCTGTTAGAGCTCTCCAGGACAATAGGACACAACTCTGTTAGAGCTCTCCAGGACAATAGGACACAACTCTGTTAGAGCTCTCCAGTACAATAGGACACAACTCTGTTAGAGCTCTACAGGACAATAGGACACAACTCTGTTAGAGCTCTCCAGGACAATAGGACACAACTCTGTTAGAGCTCTCCAGGACAATAGGACACAACACTGTTAGAGCTCTCCAGGACAATAGGACACAACTCTGTTAGAGCTCTCCAGGACAATAGGACACAACTCTGTTAGAGCTCTCCAGGACAATAGGACACAACTCTGTTAGAGCTCTCCAGGACAATAGGACACAACTCTGTTAGAGCTCTCCAGGACAATAGGACACAACTCTGTTAGAGCTCTCCAGGACAATAGGACACAACTCTGTTAGAGCTCTCCAGGACAATAGGACACAACTCTGTTAGAGCTCTCCAGGACAATAGGACACAACTCTGTTAGAGCTCTCCAGGACAGTAGGACACAACTCTGTTAGAGCTCTCCAGGACAGTAGGACACAACTCTGTTAGAGCTCTACAGGACAGAAACACAACTCTGTTAGAGCTCTCCAGGACAATAGGACACAACTCTGTTAGAGCTCTCCAGGACAATAGGACACAACTCTGTTAGAGCTCTCCAGGACTATAGGACACAACTCTGTTAGAGCTCTCCAGGACAATAGGACACAACTCTGTTAGAGCTCTCCAGGACAATAGGACACAACTCTGTTAGAGCTCTCCAGGACAGTAGGACACAACTCTGTTAGAGCTCTCCAGGACAGTAGGACACAACTCTGTTAGAGCTCTATAGGATACAACTCTGTTAGAGCTCTCCAGGACAATAGGACACAACACTGTTAGAGCTCTACAGGACAGAAACA
This sequence comes from Salvelinus fontinalis, assembly GCF_029448725.1. Lineage (NCBI taxonomy): Eukaryota > Metazoa > Chordata > Actinopteri > Salmoniformes > Salmonidae > Salvelinus > Salvelinus fontinalis. The sequence goes on from NW_026600253.1 coordinate 527,147, forward strand.
CAACTCTGTTAGAGCTCTCTAGGACAATAGGACACAACTCTGTTAGAGCTCTCCAGGACAGAAACACAACTCTGTTAGAGTTCTCCAGGACAATAGGACACAACTCTGTTAGAGCTCTCCAGGACAATAGGACACAACTCTGTTAGAGCTCTCCAGGACAATAGGACACAACACTGTTAGAGTTCTCCAGGACAATAGGACACAACTCTGTTAGAGCTCTCCAGGACAGTAGGACACAACTCTGTTAGAGCTCTCCAGGACAATAGGACACAACACTGTTAGAGCTCTCCAGGACAATAGGACACAACTCTGTTAGAGCTCTCCAGGACAATAGGACACAACTCTGTTAGAGCTCTCCAGGACAATAGGACACAACTATGTTAGAGCTCTCCAGGACACAACTCTGTTAGAGCTCTCCAGGACAATAGGACACAACTCTGTTAGAGCTCTCCAGGACAATAGGACACAACTATGTTAGAGCTCTCCAGGACAATAGGACACAACTCTGTTAGAGCTCTCCAGGACAATAGGACACAACTCTGTTAGAGCTCTCCAGTACAATAGGACACAACTGTTAGAGCTCTCCAGGACAATAGGACACAACTCTGTTAGAGCTCTCCAGGACAATAGGACACAACTCTGTTAGAGCTCTCCAGGACAATAGGACACAACTCTGTTAGAGCTCTCCAGGACAATAGGACACAACTCTGTTAGAGCTCTCTAGGACAGTAGGACACAACACTGTTAGAGCTCTCCAGGACAATAGGACACAACTCTGTTAGAGCTCTCCAGGACAATAGGACACAACTCTGTTAGAGCTCTCCAGGACAATAGGACACAACACTGTTAGAGCTCTCCAGGACAGAAACACAACACTGTTAGAGCTCTCTCCAGGACAATAGGACACAACTATGTTAGAGCTCTCCAGGACAATAGGACACAACTCTGTTAGAGCTCTCCAGGACAATAGGACACAACTCTGTTAGAGCTCTCCAGGACAATAGGACACAACTCTGTTAGAGCTCTCCAGTACAATAGGACACAACTCTGTTAGAGCTCTCCAGGACAATAGGACACAACTCTGTTAGAGCTCTCCAGGACAATAGGACACAACTCTGTTAGAGCTCTCCAGGACAGAAACACAACTCTGTTAGAGCTCTCCAGGACAATAGGACACAACTCTGTTAGAGCTCTCCAGGACAATAGGACACATCTCTGTTAGAGCTCTCCAGGACAATAGGACACAACTCTGTTAGAGCTCTCCAGGACAATAGGACACAACTCTGTTAGAGCTCTCCAGGACAATAGGACACAACTCTGTTAGAGCTCTCCAGGACAATAGGACACAACTCTGTTAGAGCTCTCCAGGACAGAAACACAACTCTGTTAGAGCTCTCCAGGACAATAGGACACATCTCTGTTAGAGCTCTCCAGGACAATAGGACACAACTCTGTTAGAGCTCTCCAGGACAATAGGACACAACTCTGTTAGAGCTCTCCAGGACAATAGGACACAACTCTGTTAGAGCTCTACAGGACAATAGGACACAACTCTGTTAGAGCTCTCCAGGACAATAGGACACAACTCTGTTAGAGCTCTCCAGGACAATAGGACACAACTCTGTTAGAGCTCTCCAGGACAATAGGACACAACTCTGTTAGAGCTCTCCAGGACAATAGGACACAACTCTGTTAGAGCTCTCCAGGACAATAGGACACAACTCTGTTAGAGCTCTCCAGGACAATAGGACACAACTCTGTTAGAGCTCTCCAGGACAGAAACACAACTCTGTTAGAGCTCTCCAGGACAATAGGACACAACTCTGTTAGAGCTCTCCAGGACAATAGGACACATCTCTGTTAGAGCTCTCCAGGACAATAGGACACAACTCTGTTAGAGCTCTCCAGGACAATAGGACACAACTCTGTTAGAGCTCTCCAGGACAATAGGACACAACTCTGTTAGAGCTCTCCAGGACAATAGGACACAACTCTGTTAGAGCTCTCCAGGACAATAGGACACAACTCTGTTAGAGCTCTCCAGGACAATAGGACACAACTCTGTTAGAGCTCTCCAGGACAATAGGACACAACTCTGTTAGAGCTCTCCAGGACAATAGGACACAACTCTGTTAGAGCTCTCCAGGACAATAGGACACAACTCTGTTAGAGCTCTCCAGGACAATAGGACACAACTCTGTTAGAGCTCTCCAGGACAGAAACACAACTCTGTTAGAGCTCTCCAGGACAATAGGACACAACTCTGTTAGAGCTCTCCAGGACAATAGGACACATCTCTGTTAGAGCTCTCCAGGACAATAGGACACAACTCTGTTAGAGCTCTCCAGGACAATAGGACACAACTCTGTTAGAGCTCTCCAGGACAATATGACACAACTCTGTTAGAGCTCTACAGGACAGAAACACAACTCTGTTAGAGCTCTCTAGGACAATAGGACACAACTCTGTTAGAGCTCTCCAGGACAGTAGGACACAACTCTGTTAGAGCTCTCCAGGACAATAGGACACAACTCTGTTAGAGCTCTCCAGGACAGAAACACAACTCTGTTAGAGCTCTCCAGGACAATAGGACACAACTCTGTTAGAGCTCTCCAGGACAATAGGACACATCTCTGTTAGAGCTCTCCAGGACAATAGGACACAACTCTGTTAGAGCTCTACAGGACAGAAACACAACTCTGTTAGAGCTCTCTAGGACAATAGGACACAACTCTGTTAGAGCTCTCCAGGACAGTAGGACACAACTCTGTTAGAGCTCTCCAGGACAATAGGACACAACTCTGTTAGAGCTCTCCAGGACAGAAACACAACTCTGTTAGAGCTCTCCAGGACAATAGGACACAACTCTGTTAGAGCTCTCCAGGACAATAGGACACATCTCTGTTAGAGCTCTCCAGGACAATAGGACACAACTCTGTTAGAGCTCTCCAGGACAATAGGACACAACTCTGTTAGAGCTCTCCAGGACAATAGGACACAACTCTGTTAGAGCTCTCCAGGACAATAGGACACAACTCTGTTAGAGCTCTCCAGGACAATAGGACACAACTCTGTTAGAGCTCTTCAGGACAATAGGACACTACTCTGTTAGAGCTCTCCAGGACAATAGGACACAACTCTGTTAAAGCTCTCCAGGACAATAGGACACAACTCTGTTAGAGCTCTCCAGGACAATAGGACACAACTCTGTTAGAGCTCTCCAGGACAATAGGACACAACTCTGTTAGAGCTCTCCAGGACAATAGGACACAACTCTGTTAGAGCTCTCCAGGACAGAAACACAACTCTGTTAGAGCTCTCCAGGACAATAGGACACAACTCTGTTAGAGCTCTCCAGGACAATATGACACAACTCTGTTAGAGCTCTCCAGGACAATAGGACACAACTCTGTTAGAGCTCTCCAGGACAATAGGACACAACTCTGTTACAGCTCTCCAGGACAATAGGACACAACTCTGTTAGAGCTCTCCAGGACAATAGGACACAACTCTGTTAGAGCTCTCCAGGACAATAGGACACAACTCTGTTAGAGCTCTACAGGACAGAAACACAACTCTGTTAGAGCTCTCTAGGACAATAGGACACAACTCTGTTAGAGCTCTCCAGGACAGTAGGACACAACTCTGTTAGAGCTCTCCAGGACAATAGGACACAACTCTGTTAGAGCTCTCCAGGACAGAAACACAACTCTGTTAGAGCTCTCCAGGACAATAGGACACAACTCTGTTAGAGCTCTCCAGGACAATAGGACACATCTCTGTTAGAGCTCTCCAGGACAATAGGACACAACTCTGTTAGAGCTCTACAGGACAGAAACACAACTCTGTTAGAGCTCTCTAGGACAATAGGACACAACTCTGTTAGAGCTCTCCAGGACAGTAGGACACAACTCTGTTAGAGCTCTCCAGGACAATAGGACACAACTCTGTTAGAGCTCTCCAGGACAGAAACACAACTCTGTTAGAGCTCTCCAGGACAATAGGACACAACTCTGTTAGAGCTCTCCAGGACAATAGGACACAACTCTGTTAGAGCTCTCCAGGACAATAGGACACAACTCTGTTAGAGCTCTCCAGGACAATAGGACACAACTCTGTTAGAGCTCTCCAGGACAATAGGACACAACTCTGTTAGAGCTCTCCAGGACAATAGGACACAACTCTGTTAGAGCTCTCCAGGACAATAGGACACAACTCTGTTAGAGCTCTCCAGTACAATAGGACACAACTCTGTTAGAGCTCTCCAGGACAATAGGACACAACTCTGTTAGAGCTCTCCAGGACAATAGGACACAACTCTGTTAGAGCTCTCCAGGACAGAAACACAACTCTGTTAGAGCTCTCCAGGACAATAGGACACAACTCTGTTAGAGCTCTCCAGGACAATAGGACACATCTCTGTTAGAGCTCTCCAGGACAATAGGACACAACTCTGTTAGAGCTCTCCAGGACAATAGGACACAACTCTGCTACAGCTCTCCAGGACAATAGGACACAACTCTGTTAGAGCTCTCCAGGACAATAGGACACAACTCTGTTAGAGCTCTCCAGGACAATAGGACACAACTCTGTTAGAGCTCTCCAGGACAATAGGACACAACTCTGTTAGAGCTCTCCAGGACAATAGGACACATCTCTGTTAGAGCTCTCCAGGACAATAGGACACAACTCTGTTAGAGCTCTCCAGGACAATAGGACACAACTCTGTTAGAGCTCTCCAGGACAATAGGACACAACTCTGTTAGAGCTCTCCAGGACAATAGGACACAACTCTGTTAGAGCTCTACAGGACAATAGGACACAACTCTGTTAGAGCTCTCCAGGACAATAGGACACAACTCTGTTAGAGCTCTCCAGGACAATAGGACACAACTCTGTTAGAGCTCTCCAGGACAATAGGACACAACTCTGTTAGAGCTCTCCAGGACAATAGGACACAACTCTGTTAGAGCTCTCCAGGACAATAGGACACAACTCTGTTAGAGCTCTCCAGGACAATAGGACACAACTCTGTTAGAGCTCTCCAGGACAATAGGACACAACTCTGTTAGAGCTCTCCAGGACAGAAACACAACTCTGTTAGAGCTCTCCAGGACAATAGGACACAACTCTGTTAGAGCTCTCCAGGACAATAGGACACATCTCTGTTAGAGCTCTCCAGGACAATAGGACACAACTCTGTTAGAGCTCTCCAGGACAATAGGACACAACTCTGTTAGAGCTCTCCAGGACAATAGGACACAACTCTGTTAGAGCTCTCCAGGACAATAGGACACAACTCTGTTAGAGCTCTCCAGGACAATAGGACACAACTCTGTTAGAGCTCTCCAGGACAATAGGACACAACTCTGTTAGAGCTCTCCAGGACAATAGGACACAACTCTGTTAGAGCTCTCCAGGACAATAGGACACAACTCTGTTAGAGCTCTCCAGGACAATAGGACACAACTCTGTTAGAGCTCTCCAGGACAATAGGACACAACTCTGTTAGAGCTCTCCAGGACAGAAACACAACTCTGTTAGAGCTCTCCAGGACAATAGGACACAACTCTGTTAGAGCTCTCCAGGACAATAGGACACATCTCTGTTAGAGCTCTCCAGGACAATAGGACACAACTCTGTTAGAGCTCTCCAGGACAATAGGACACAACTCTGTTAGAGCTCTCCAGGACAATATGACACAACTCTGTTAGAGCTCTACAGGACAGAAACACAACTCTGTTAGAGCTCTCTAGGACAATAGGACACAACTCTGTTAGAGCTCTCCAGGACAGTAGGACACAACTCTGTTAGAGCTCTCCAGGACAATAGGACACAACTCTGTTAGAGCTCTCCAGGACAGAAACACAACTCTGTTAGAGCTCTCCAGGACAATAGGACACAACTCTGTTAGAGCTCTCCAGGACAATAGGACACATCTCTGTTAGAGCTCTCCAGGACAATAGGACACAACTCTGTTAGAGCTCTACAGGACAGAAACACAACTCTGTTAGAGCTCTCTAGGACAATAGGACACAACTCTGTTAGAGCTCTCCAGGACAGTAGGACACAACTCTGTTAGAGCTCTCCAGGACAATAGGACACAACTCTGTTAGAGCTCTCCAGGACAGAAACACAACTCTGTTAGAGCTCTCCAGGACAATAGGACACAACTCTGTTAGAGCTCTCCAGGACAATAGGACACATCTCTGTTAGAGCTCTCCAGGACAATAGGACACAACTCTGTTAGAGCTCTCCAGGACAATAGGACACAACTCTGTTAGAGCTCTCCAGGACAATAGGACACAACTCTGTTAGAGCTCTCCAGGACAATAGGACACAACTCTGTTAGAGCTCTCCAGGACAATAGGACACAACTCTGTTAGAGCTCTCCAGGACAATAGGACACTACTCTGTTAGAGCTCTCCAGGACAATAGGACACAACTCTGTTAAAGCTCTCCAGGACAATAGGACACAACTCTGTTAGAGCTCTCCAGGACAATAGGACACAACTCTGTTAGAGCTCTCCAGGACAATAGGACACAACTCTGTTAGAGCTCTCCAGGACAATAGGACACAACTCTGTTAGAGCTCTCCAGGACAGAAACACAACTCTGTTAGAGCTCTCCAGGACAATAGGACACAACTCTGTTAGAGCTCTCCAGGACAATATGACACAACTCTGTTAGAGCTCTCCAGGACAATAGGACACAACTCTGTTAGAGCTCTCCAGGACAATAGGACACAACTCTGTTACAGCTCTCCAGGACAATAGGACACAACTCTGTTAGAGCTCTCCAGGACAATAGGACACAACTCTGTTAGAGCTCTCCAGGACAATAGGACACAACTCTGTTAGAGCTCTACAGGACAGAAACACAACTCTGTTAGAGCTCTCTAGGACAATAGGACACAACTCTGTTAGAGCTCTCCAGGACAGTAGGACACAACTCTGTTAGAGCTCTCCAGGACAATAGGACACAACTCTGTTAGAGCTCTCCAGGACAGAAACACAACTCTGTTAGAGCTCTCCAGGACAATAGGACACAACTCTGTTAGAGCTCTCCAGGACAATAGGACACATCTCTGTTAGAGCTCTCCAGGACAATAGGACACAACTCTGTTAGAGCTCTCCAGGACAATAGGACACAACTCTGTTAGAGCTCTCCAGGACAGAAACACAACTCTGTTAGAGCTCTCCAGGACAATAGGACACAACTCTGTTAGAGCTCTCCAGGACAATAGGACACATCTCTGTTAGAGCTCTCCAGGACAATAGGACACAACTCTGTTAGAGCTCTCCAGGACAATAGGACACAACTCTGTTAGAGCTCTCCAGGACAATAGGACACAACTCTGTTAGAGCTCTCCAGGACAATAGGACACAACTCTGTTAGAGCTCTCCAGGACAATAGGACACAACTCTGTTAGAGCTCTCCAGGACAATAGGACACAACTCTGTTAGAGCTCTCCAGGACAATAGGACACAACTCTGTTAGAGCTCTACAGGACAGAAACACAACTCTGTTAGAGCTCTCTAGGACAATAGGACACAACTCTGTTAGAGCTCTCCAGGACAGTAGGACACAACTCTGTTAGAGCTCTCCAGGACAATAGGACACAACTCTGTTAGAGCTCTCCAGGACAGAAACACAACTCTGTTAGAGCTCTCCAGGACAATAGGACACAACTCTGTTAGAGCTCTCCAGGACAATAGGACACATCTCTGTTAGAGCTCTCCAGGACAATAGGACACAACTCTGTTAGAGCTCTACAGGACAGAAACCCAACTCTGTTAGAGCTCTCTAGGACAATAGGACACAACTCTGTTAGAGCTCTCCAGGACAGTAGGACACAACTCTGTTAGAGCTCTCCAGGACAATAGGACACAACTCTGTTAGAGCTCTCCAGGACAGAAACACAACTCTGTTAGAGCTCTCCAGGACAATAGGACACAACTCTGTTAGAGCTCTCCAGGACAATAGGACACATCTCTGTTAGAGCTCTCCAGGACAATAGGACACAACTCTGTTAGAGCTCTCCAGGACAATAGGACACAACTCTGTTAGAGCTCTCCAGGACAATAGGACACAACTCTGTTAGAGCTCTCCAGGACAATAGGACACAACTCTGTTAGAGCTCTCCAGGACAATAGGACACAACTCTGTTAGAGCTCTTCAGGACAATAGGACACTACTCTGTTAGAGCTCTCCAGGACAATAGGACACAACTCTGTTAAAGCTCTCCAGGACAATAGGACACAACTCTGTTAGAGCTCTCCAGGACAATAGGACACAACTCTGTTAGAGCTCTCCAGGACAATAGGACACAACTCTGTTACAGCTCTCCAGGACAGAAACACAACTCTGTTAGAGCTCTCCAGGACAATAGGACACAACTCTGTTAGAGCTCTCCAGGACAATAGGACACAACTCTGTTAGAGCTCTCCAGGACAATAGGACACAACTCTGTTAGAGCTCTCCAGGACAATAGGACACAACTCTGTTACAGCTCTCCAGGACAATAGGACACAACTCTGTTAGAGCTCTCCAGGACAATAGGACACATCTCTGTTAGAGCTCTCCAGGACAATAGGACACAACTCTGTTAGAGCTCTCCAGGACAGTAGGACACAACTCTGTTAGAGCTCTCCAGGACAGTAGGACACAACTCTGTTAGAGCTCTACAGGACAGAAACACAACTCTGTTAGAGCTCTCCAGGACAATAGGACACAACTCTGTTAGAGCTCTCCAGGACAATAGGACACAACTCTGTTAGAGCTCTCCAGGACAATAGGACACAACTCTGTTAGAGCTCTCCAGGACAATAGGACACAACTCTGTTAGAGCTCTCCAGGACAATAGGACACAACTCTGTTAGAGCTCTCCAGGACAGTAGGACACAACTCTGTTAGAGCTCTCCAGGACAGTAGGACACAACTCTGTTAGAGCTCTATAGGATACAACTCTGTTAGAGCTCTCCAGGACAATAGGACACAACACTGTTAGAGCTCTACAGGACAGAAACACAACTCTGTTAGAGCTCTCTAGGACAATAGGACACAACTCTGTTAGAGCTCTCCAGGACAGAAACACAACTCTGTTAGAGTTCTCCAGGACAATAGGACACAACTCTGTTAGAGCTCTCCAGGACAATAGGACACAACTCTGTTAGAGCTCTCCAGGACAATAGGACACAACACTGTTAGAGTTCTCCAGGACAATAGGACACAACTCTGTTAGAGCTCTCCAGGACAGTAGGACACAACTCTGTTAGAGCTCTCCAGGACAATAGGACACAACACTGTTAGAGCTCTCCAGGACAATAGGACACAACTCTGTTAGAGCTCTCCAGGACAATAGGACACAACTCTGTTAGAGCTCTCCAGGACAATAGGACACAACTATGTTAGAGCTCTCCAGGACACAACTCTGTTAGAGCTCTCCAGGACAATAGGACACAACTCTGTTAGAGCTCTCCAGGACAATAGGACACAACTATGTTAGAGCTCTCCAGGACAATAGGACACAACTCTGTTAGAGCTCTCCAGGACAATAGGACACAACTCTGTTAGAGCTCTCCAGTACAATAGGACACAACTGTTAGAGCTCTCCAGGACAATAGGACACAACTCTGTTAGAGCTCTCCAGGACAATAGGACACAACTCTGTTAGAGCTCTCCAGGACAATAGGACACAACTCTGTTAGAGCTCTCCAGGACAATAGGACACAACTCTGTTAGAGCTCTCTAGGACAGTAGGACACAACACTGTTAGAGCTCTCCAGGACAATAGGACACAACTCTGTTAGAGCTCTCCAGGACAATAGGACACAACTCTGTTAGAGCTCTCCAGGACAATAGGACACAACACTGTTAGAGCTCTCCAGGACAGAAACACAACACTGTTAGAGCTCTCTCCAGGACAATAGGACACAACTATGTTAGAGCTCTCCAGGACAATAGGACACAACTCTGTTAGAGCTCTCCAGGACAATAGGACACAACTCTGTTAGAGCTCTCCAGGACAATAGGACACAACTCTGTTAGAGCTCTCCAGTACAATAGGACACAACTCTGTTAGAGCTCTCCAGGACAATAGGACACAACTCTGTTAGAGCTCTCCAGGACAATAGGACACAACTCTGTTAGAGCTCTCCAGGACAGAAACACAACTCTGTTAGAGCTCTCCAGGACAATAGGACACAACTCTGTTAGAGCTCTCCAGGACAATAGGACACATCTCTGTTAGAGCTCTCCAGGACAATAGGACACAACTCTGTTAGAGCTCTCCAGGACAATAGGACACAACTCTGCTACAGCTCTCCAGGACAATAGGACACAACTCTGTTAGAGCTCTCCAGGACAATAGGACACAACTCTGTTAGAGCTCTCCAGGACAATAGGACACAACTCTGTTAGAGCTCTCCAGGACAGAAACACAACTCTGTTAGAGCTCTCCAGGACAATAGGACACATCTCTGTTAGAGCTCTCCAGGACAATAGGACACAACTCTGTTAGAGCTCTCCAGGACAATAGGACACAACTCTGTTAGAGCTCTCCAGGACAATAGGACACAACTCTGTTAGAGCTCTACAGGACAATAGGACACAACTCTGTTAGAGCTCTCCAGGACAATAGGACACAACTCTGTTAGAGCTCTCCAGGACAATAGGACACAACTCTGTTAGAGCTCTCCAGGACAATAGGACACAACTCTGTTAGAGCTCTCCAGGACAATAGGACACAACTCTGTTAGAGCTCTCCAGGACAATAGGACACAACTCTGTTAGAGCTCTCCAGGACAATAGGACACAACTCTGTTAGAGCTCTCCAGGACAGAAACACAACTCTGTTAGAGCTCTCCAGGACAATAGGACACATCTCTGTTAGAGCTCTCCAGGACAATAGGACACAACTCTGTTAGAGCTCTCCAGGACAATAGGACACAACTCTGTTAGAGCTCTCCAGGACAATAGGACACAACTCTGTTAGAGCTCTCCAGGACAATAGGACACAACTCTGTTAGAGCTCTCCAGGACAATAGGACACAACTCTGTTAGAGCTCTCCAGGACAATAGGACACAACTCTGTTAGAGCTCTCCAGGACAATAGGACACAACTCTGTTAGAGCTCTCCAGGACAATAGGACACAACTCTGTTAGAGCTCTCCAGGACAATAGGACACAACTCTGTTAGAGCTCTCCAGGACAATAGGACACAACTCTGTTAGAGCTCTCCAGGACAATAGGACACAACTCTGTTAGAGCTCTCCAGGACAGAAACACAACTCTGTTAGAGCTCTCCAGGACAATAGGACACAACTCTGTTAGAGCTCTCCAGGACAATAGGACACATCTCTGTTAGAGCTCTCCAGGACAATAGGACACAACTCTGTTAGAGCTCTCCAGGACAATAGGACACAACTCTGTTAGAGCTCTCCAGGACAATATGACACAACTCTGTTAGAGCTCTACAGGACAGAAACACAACTCTGTTAGAGCTCTCTAGGACAATAGGACACAACTCTGTTAGAGCTCTCCAGGACAGTAGGACACAACTCTGTTAGAGCTCTCCAGGACAATAGGACACAACTCTGTTAGAGCTCTCCAGGACAGAAACACAACTCTGTTAGAGCTCTCCAGGACAATAGGACACAACTCTGTTAGAGCTCTCCAGGACAATAGGACACATCTCTGTTAGAGCTCTCCAGGACAATAGGACACAACTCTGTTAGAGCTCTACAGGACAGAAACACAACTCTGTTAGAGCTCTCTAGGACAATAGGACACAACTCTGTTAGAGCTCTCCAGGACAGTAGGACACAACTCTGTTAGAGCTCTCCAGGACAATAGGACACAACTCTGTTAGAGCTCTCCAGGACAGAAACACAACTCTGTTAGAGCTCTCCAGGACAATAGGACACAACTCTGTTAGAGCTCTCCAGGACAATAGGACACATCTCTGTTAGAGCTCTCCAGGACAATAGGACACAACTCTGTTAGAGCTCTCCAGGACAATAGGACACAACTCTGTTAGAGCTCTCCAGGACAATAGGACACAACTCTGTTAGAGCTCTCCAGGACAATAGGACACAACTCTGTTAGAGCTCTCCAGGACAATAGGACACAACTCTGTTAGAGCTCTTCAGGACAATAGGACACTACTCTGTTAGAGCTCTCCAGGACAATAGGACACAACTCTGTTAAAGCTCTCCAGGACAATAGGACACAACTCTGTTAGAGCTCTCCAGGACAATAGGACACAACTCTGTTAGAGCTCTCCAGGACAATAGGACACAACTCTGTTAGAGCTCTCCAGGACAATAGGACACAACTCTGTTAGAGCTCTCCAGGACAGAAACACAACTCTGTTAGAGCTCTCCAGGACAATAGGACACAACTCTGTTAGAGCTCTCCAGGACAATATGACACAACTCTGTTAGAGCTCTCCAGGACAATAGGACACAACTCTGTTAGAGCTCTCCAGGACAATAGGACACAACTCTGTTACAGCTCTCCAGGACAATAGGACACAACTCTGTTAGAGCTCTCCAGGACAATAGGACACAACTCTGTTAGAGCTCTCCAGGACAATAGGACACAACTCTGTTAGAGCTCTACAGGACAGAAACACAACTCTGTTAGAGCTCTCTAGGACAATAGGACACAACTCTGTTAGAGCTCTCCAGGACAGTAGGACACAACTCTGTTAGAGCTCTCCAGGACAATAGGACACAACTCTGTTAGAGCTCTCCAGGACAGAAACACAACTCTGTTAGAGCTCTCCAGGACAATAGGACACAACTCTGTTAGAGCTCTCCAGGACAATAGGACACATCTCTGTTAGAGCTCTCCAGGACAATAGGACACAACTCTGTTAGAGCTCTACAGGACAGAAACACAACTCTGTTAGAGCTCTCTAGGACAATAGGACACAACTCTGTTAGAGCTCTCCAGGACAGTAGGACACAACTCTGTTAGAGCTCTCCAGGACAATAGGACACAACTCTGTTAGAGCTCTCCAGGACAGAAACACAACTCTGTTAGAGCTCTCCAGGACAATAGGACACAACTCTGTTAGAGCTCTCCAGGACAATAGGACACATCTCTGTTAGAGCTCTCCAGGACAATAGGACACAACTCTGTTAGAGCTCTCCAGGACAATAGGACACAACTCTGTTAGAGCTCTCCAGGACAATAGGACACAACTCTGTTAGAGCTCTCCAGGACAATAGGACACAACTCTGTTAGAGCTCTCCAGGACAATAGGACACAACTCTGTTAGAGCTCTTCAGGACAATAGGACACTACTCTGTTAGAGCTCTCCAGGACAATAGGACACAACTCTGTTAAAGCTCTCCAGGACAATAGGACACAACTCTGTTAGAGCTCTCCAGGACAATAGGACACAACTCTGTTAGAGCTCTCCAGGACAATAGGACACAACTCTGTTAGAGCTCTCCAGGACAATAGGACACAACTCTGTTAGAGCTCTCCAGGACAGAAACACAACTCTGTTAGAGCTCTCCAGGACAATAGGACACAACTCTGTTAGAGCTCTCCAGGACAATATGACACAACTCTGTTAGAGCTCTCTAGGACAATAGGACACAACTCTGTTAGAGCTCTCCAGGACAGTAGGACACAACTCTGTTAGAGCTCTCCAGGACAATAGGACACAACTCTGTTAGAGCTCTCCAGGACAGAAACACAACTCTGTTAGAGCTCTCCAGGACAATAGGACACAACTCTGTTAGAGCTCTCCAGGACAATAGGACACATCTCTGTTAGAGCTCTCCAGGACAATAGGACACAACTCTGTTAGAGCTCTACAGGACAGAAACACAACTCTGTTAGAGCTCTCTAGGACAATAGGACACAACTCTGTTAGAGCTCTCCAGGACAGTAGGACACAACTCTGTTAGAGCTCTCCAGGACAATAGGACACAACTCTGTTAGAGCTCTCCAGGACAGAAACACAACTCTGTTAGAGCTCTCCAGGACAATAGGACACAACTCTGTTAGAGCTCTCCAGGACAATAGGACACATCTCTGTTAGAGCTCTCCAGGACAATAGGACACAACTCTGTTAGAGCTCTCCAGGACAATAGGACACAACTCTGTTAGAGCTCTCCAGGACAATAGGACACAACTCTGTTAGAGCTCTCCAGGACAATAGGACACAACTCTGTTAGAGCTCTCCAGGACAATAGGACACAACTCTGTTAGAGCTCTCCAGGACAGTAGGACACAACTCTGTTAGAGCTCTCCAGGACAATAGGACACAACTCTGTTAGAGCTCTCTAGGACAATAGGACACAACTCTGTTAGAGCTCTCCAGGACAATAGGACACAACTCTGTTAGAGCTCTCCAGGACAATAGGACACAACTCTGTTAGAGCTCTCCAGGACAGTAGGACACAACTCTGTTAGAGCTCTACAGGACAATAGGACACAACTCTGTTAGAGCTCTCCAGGACAATAGGACACAACTCTGTTAGAGCTCTCTAGGACAATAGGACACAACTCTGTTAGAGCTCTCCAGGACAATAGGACACAACTCTGTTAGAGCTCTCCAGGACAGAAACACAACTCTGTTAGAGCTCTCTAGGACAATAGGACACAACTCTGTTAGAGCTCTCCAGGACAATAGGACACAACTCTGTTAGAGCTCTCTAGGACAATAGGACACAACTCTGTTAGAGCTCTCCAGGACAATAGGACACAACTCTGTTAGAGCTCTCCAGGACAATAGGACACAACTCTGTTAGAGCTCTAGAGGACAAAACACGGTCATGATGAGTAGAATGAAGCATTTCACATCTCTTACCTGCTTAGCCTCCAGCTCTGCCCGCATGGCTTCGTACCCGGCATGTTGCTTTTCCAGAGAAGCTACTTTCAACTGCAGATCATCAAGTTGTATACGCAGCTTATTGGTCTCCCTGGAACAATGTTGTGTGACAGAAATAATCAACAACTTTATGTTGCCAAACCATATACGTTTCCAAACACATGTCAAATACTTACAAAGACATAAAAGAGCATTTAGTAAAGAGAGAATTAGAAAACGGAAATATCATACCTCTGGGATCTCTGGAGCTGTAAACAAACTGTCAAGGAAAACACTTCATAATAATTAATTAAGCCTTTTATCCAAAGCATTCATGCGTGCATACATTTTACATACTGGGGGGAGGGTCCTAGGAATCGAACACACCATCCTAGCGTTGGCATCGCTACGCTCTATCAACTGAGGTAGAGGACCACTTCTAACAACAATGACAGTGGCGCAAAGGGGGTGGCAGGTAGCCTTGTGGATAAGGCTGTTGGGCCAATGGGGGTGGCAGGTAGCCTTGTGGGGAAGGCTGTTGGGCCAATGGGGGTGGCAGGTAGCCTTGTGGATAAGGCTGTTGGGGCCAATGGGGGTGGCAGGTAGCCTTGTGGATAAGGCTGTTGGGGCCAATGGGGGTGGCAGGTAGCCTTGTGGATAAGGCTGTTGGGGCCAATGGGGGTGGCAGGTAGCCTTGTGGATAAGGCTGTTGGGGCCAATGGGGGTGGCAGGTAGCCTTGTGGATAAGGCTGTTGGGGCCAATGGGGGTGGCAGGTAGCCTTGTGGGGAAGGCTGTTGGGGCCAATGGGGGTGGCAGGTAGCCTTGTGGATAAGGCTGTTGGGGCCAATGGGGGTGGCAGGTAGCCTTGTGGATAAGGCTGTTGGGCCAATGGGGGTGGCAGGTAGCCTTGTGGATAAGGCTGTTGGGGCCAATGGGGGTGGCAGGTAGCCTTGTGGATAAGGCTGTTGGGCCAATGGGGGTGGCAGGTAGCCTTGTGGATAAGGCTGTTGGGGCCAATGGGGGTGGCAGGTAGCCTTGTGGGGAAGGCTGTTGGGGCCAATGGGGGTGGCAGGTAGCCTTGTGGATAAGGCTGTTGGGCCAATGGGGGTGGCAGGTAGCCTTGTGGGGAAGGCTGTTGGGGCCAATGGGGGTGGCAGGTAGCCTTGTGGATAAGGCTGTTGGGGCCAATGGGGGTGGCAGGTAGCCTTGTGGATAAGGCTGTTGGGCCAATGGGGGTGGCAGGTAGCCTTGTGGGGAAGGCTGTTGGGCCAATGGGGGTGGCAGGTAGCCTTGTGGATAAGGCTGTTGGGGCCAATGGGGGTGGCAGGTAGCCTTGTGGATAAGGCTGTTGGGGCCAATGGGGGTGGCAGGTAGCCTTGTGGATAAGGCTGTTGGGCCAATGGGGGTGGCAGGTAGCCTTGTGGATAAGGCTGTTGGGGCCAATGGGGGTGGCAGGTAGCCTTGTGGATAAGGCTGTTGGGGCCAATGGGGGTGGCAGGTAGCCTTGTGGGGAAGGCTGTTGGGGCCAATGGGGGTGGCAGGTAGCCTTGTGGATAAGGCTGTTGGGGCCAATGGGGGTGGCAGGTAGCCTTGTGGATATGGCTGTTGGGGCCAATGGGGGTGGCAGGTAGCCTTGTGGATAAGGCTGTTGGGCCAACGGGGGTGGCAGGTAGCCTTGTGGATAAGGCTGTTGGGGCCAATGGGGGTGGCAAGTAGCCTTGTGGATAAGGCTGTTGGGGCCAATGGGGGTGGCAAGTAGCCTTGTGGGGAAGGCTGTTGGGGCCAATGGGGGTGGCAGGTAGCCTTGTGGATAAGGCTGTTGGGGCCAATGGGGGTGGCAGGTAGCCTTGTGGATATGGCTGTTGGGGCCAATGGGGGTGGCAGGTAGCCTTGTGGATAAGGCTGTTGGGCCAACGGGGGTGGCAGGTAGCCTTGTGGATAAGGCTGTTGGGCCAATGGGGGTGGCAGGTAGCCTTGTGGGGAAGGCTGTTGGGGCCAATGGGGGTGGCAGGTAGCCTTGTGGATAAGGCTGTTGGGGCCAATGGGGGTGGCAGGTAGCCTTGTGGGGAAGGCTGTTGGGGCCAATGGGGGTGGCAGGTAGCCTTGTGGATAAGGCTGTTGAGGCCAATGGGGGTGGCAGGTAGCCTTGTGGATAAGGCTGTTGGGGCCAATGGGGGTGGCAGGTAGCCTTGTGGATAAGGCTGTTGGGGCCAATGGGGGTGGCAGGTAGCCTTGTGGATAAGGCTGTTGGGGCCAATGGGGGTGGCAGGTAGCCTTGTGGATAAGGCTGTTGGGGCCAATGGGGGTGGCAAGTAGCCTTGTGGGGAAGGCTGTTGGGGCCAATGGGGGTGGCAGGTAGCCTTGTGGATAAGGCTGTTGGGGCCAATGGGGGTGGCAGGTAGCCTTGTGGGTATGGCTGTTGGGGCCAATGGGGGTGGCAGGTAGCCTTGTGGATATGGCTGTTGGGGCCAATGGGGGTGGCAGGTAGCCTTGTGGATAAGGCTGTTGGGCCAACGGGGGTGGCAGGTAGCCTTGTGGATAAGGCTGTTGGGGCCAATGGGGGTGGCAGGTAGCCTTGTGGATAAGGCTGTTGGGCCAATGGGGGTGGCAGGTAGCCTTGTGGGGAAGGCTGTTGGGGCCAATGGGGGTGGCAGGTAGCCTTGTGGGGAAGGCTGTTGGGCCAATGGGGGTGGCAGGTAGCCTTGTGGATAAGGCTGTTGGGGCCAATGGGGGTGGCAGGTAGCCTTGTGGGGAAGGCTGTTGGGGCCAATGGGGGTGGCAGGTAGCCTTGTGGATAAGGCTGTTGAGGCCAATGGGGGTGGCAGGTAGCCTTGTGGATAAGGCTGTTGGGGCCAATGGGGGTGGCAGGTAGCCTTGTGGATAAGGCTGTTGGGGCCAATGGGGGTGGCAGGTAGCCTTGTGGATAAGGCTGTTGGGGCCAATGGGGGTGGCAGGTAGCCTTGTGGATAAGGCTGTTGGGGCCAATGGGGGTGGCAAGTAGCCTTGTGGGGAAGGCTGTTGGGGCCAATGGGGGTGGCAGGTAGCCTTGTGGATAAGGCTGTTGGGGCCAATGGGGGTGGCAGGTAGCCTTGTGGATATGGCTGTTGGGGCCAATGGGGGTGGCAGGTAGCCTTGTGGATAAGGCTGTTGGGCCAACGGGGGTGGCAGGTAGCCTTGTGGATAAGGCTGTTGGGCCAATGGGGGTGGCAGGTAGCCTTGTGGGGAAGGCTGTTGGGGCCAATGGGGGTGGCAGGTAGCCTTGTGGATAAGGCTGTTGGGGCCAATGGGGGTGGCAGGTAGCCTTGTGGGGAAGGCTGTTGGGGCCAATGGGGGTGGCAGGTAGCCTTGTGGATAAGGCTGTTGGGGCCAATGGGGGTGGCAGGTAGCCTTGTGGATAAGGCTGTTGGGCCAATGGGGGTGGCAGGTAGCCTTGTGGATAAGGCTGTTGGGGCCAATGGGGGTGGCAGGTAGCCTTGTGGATAAGGCTGTTGGGGCCAATGGGGGTGGCAGGTAGCCTTGTGGGGAAGGCTGTTGGGGCCAATGGGGGTGGCCGGTAGCCTTGTGGATAAGGCTGTTGGGGCCAATGGGGGTGGCCGGTAGCCTTGTGGATAAGGCTTTCCCCGTGTGGAGACACGCCTCGCAGTCACGTGATTCGCAAAAATGTAATAATGACAAATACTTTACCTCAGTAAGGTCACTCCCATAGAATTCTTAATGGTCACTCCCATAGAATTCTTAATGGTCACTCCCATAGAATTCTTAATGGTCACTCCCATAGAATTCTTAATGGTCACTCCCATAGAATTCTTAATGGTCACTCCCATAGAATTCTAATGGTCACTCCCATAGAATTCTAATGGTCACTCCCATAGAATTCTAATGGTCACTCCCACTAAGGACGAGGCTAGTACAATACATAATCACCTTTAACCTCTCATCCCACTGTAACCAGTGAAGTTAACAAAACAGATCCTTGTAATGATGGTGTTATATTGTAATGATGGTGTTATATTGTAATGATGGTGTTATATTGTAATGATGGTGTTATATTGTAATGATGGTGTTATATTGTAATGATGGTGTTATATTGTTATGATGGTGTTATATTGTAATGATGGTGTTATATTGTAATGATGGTGTTATATTGTAATGGTGTTATATTGTAATGATGGTGTTATATTGTAATGATGGTGTTATATTGTAATGATGGTGTTATATTGTAATGATGGTGTTATATTGTAACACTAGTGAAGTTAAAACAGTGTTCATCAGCACCAGAGCCAATCAGAACAGTTTTCTGTTCTGTTCATTCCAAGGGAGGCACTGAGACCTAATAACTGAAGAGAGGCTGAAGAGCATGAATGGCTGAGACCTAATAACTGAAGAGAGGCTGAAGAGCATGAATGGCTGAGACCTAATAACTGAAGAGAGACTGAAGAGCATGAATGGCTGAGACCTAATAACTGAAGAGAGACTGAAGAGCATGAATGGCTGAGACCTAATAACTGAAGAGAGACTGAAGAGCATGAATGGCTGAGACCTAATAACTGAAGAGCATGAATGGCTGAGACCTAATAACTGAAGAGCATGAATGGCTGAGACCTAAGTGAAGAGAGTGAATGGCTGAGACCTAATAACTGAAGAGCATGAATGGCTGAGACCTAATAACTGAAGAGCATGAATGGCTGAGACCTAAGTGAAGAGAGTGAATGGCTGAGACCTAATAACTGAAGAGCATGAATGGCTGAGACCTAATAACTGAAGAGTGTGAATGGCTGAGACCTAAGTGAAGAGAGTGAATGGACTTTTGAAAGGATATCTTCACACTTTCCTTGATATTCCCTCAGCAGGTGACTGAAAGACAGTTAAACAGATTACATTAGTAGTCTACCGTTTCTAAAACAGACTAGTCATTCACTCCTCCTGTTACATTAAACATGGTAGGCCTGGCTAGATGTTTTACCTTGTCATTTACAGTTCCAAAACACGGCTAGCTACATCAGATGAGTCTAGATAGAGTCTAGGGGTCATATTCAGTCAAACCAGCCATCAGGTCAATGACAACACTGCTGCTGCTCTGTGAAGTGTAACATACAGGCATATGGCTTTAACGTCGTGTAGTTAGCTGTTTGATTGAATAGCCCCGCCCACCCTGAGTATGTATGTAGTTAACTGTTTGATTGAATAGCCCCCTCCCGGAGTATATATGTACGTGTAGCTAGCTGTGTTTTAGGGACCTGTACAGTACCATCTCATCACACAAGTCTAATAACGTTAGTTACTTACTCGGAGTCAATACTTCTCTGTTTCAAAACCAGCAGAGCTGCCACATATTCGTTTAGGTTCTACAATGAGAGAGGATGGATTGTCCGTCAGTATAGTTTGGTGAAATATGATCTAACTATCTTTTCTCCAGGTCTGAAGCGAGTATACAACAGTAGCCGGAGCCTTTCTCAACTCACCTGGTGAAGCACAGTGCAGTTGTGACAGGCTCCGGTAGTTGCTCCTGACGCGAGTTTGGAATGATTCTCCCCCGGCATCATGATAAGTAGTCAGTTACTGTCCAATATCCCAAACTAGTAATGCAAAAATATGTCCAAATAGAACTACTGACATTA
This sequence comes from Salvelinus fontinalis, assembly GCF_029448725.1. Lineage (NCBI taxonomy): Eukaryota > Metazoa > Chordata > Actinopteri > Salmoniformes > Salmonidae > Salvelinus > Salvelinus fontinalis. Next base: position 547,599 of record NW_026600253.1, read on the forward strand.
AAAACACAAGACACCTGACAACAAATTCGGCATGACACAAACGCACTGCCCCACGTTGACTCAGGACCCAAAATATAGCCGGGGTTGTCTATAGAAATGCCGGTCTGAAAATGTCAGACCTACGCGTTATATTTTTCAGATTTTTTATTTATTACATTTCTATATTATTATTATAAACAAAAAAATCAATACAAAAGGTACATGGGGGAACACAAGCATATATAAAGAATATGCAAAGGACAATTGGACTAGGGGGTACAATTATCACATTACACAAGGACCTTAAGCGGCATATACACATGTATCATTCTAACAGCTTTTTTGTTGTATTTAATTGTCTTAAAATAAAGTTACATTTATTTTTGTAATGTAAGAAAATGTGGTGTTTTGTTTGTAAATTTACATTTGTGAATATGAAATTTGGCCAAAAGAATAATGAAATTAACTGTTTCAGCTTATTTCTATTGTAGGTAAAGAATCCAAGCAGTACATCTCTCCATAATAGTGTAAAATCTTAATAAATGTGTTTGATTATAAATCTACTGATGTCTTGCCAGATTCCTTACATGAATACAATGCCATGAATACATACATACAATGCACTGTTTCTGGGTGGTCATTACAAAAGGTACAATTTGATTTCGTTTTTATTAACTTCTTCATAATATCGTGGTTGGCAGGATAATATTTATGAATAATTTTAAAAGAAACTTCCTTAATTTTGTTAATAAGTAGGTATGTGGGTGGCAACATCCACACTTTTTTCCAACAGACATTATCAATAAAACCATTCCAATAAGGCATGATAAGGTTTAGATACAACATCCTGTTGAAACAAGGTTTGTATCGCTCTGTTGTTGAATGGACCAACATGACATAATGACAACATCCTGTTGAAACAAGGTTCGTATCGCTCTGTTGTTGAATGGACCAACAGGACATAATGACAACATCCTGTTGAAACAAGGTTCGTATCGCTCTGTTGTTGAATGGACCAACAGGACATAATGACAACATCCTGTTGAAACAAGGTTCGTATCGCTCTGTTGTTGAATGGACCAACAGGACATAATGACAACATCCTGTTGAAACAAGGTTCGTATCGCTCTGTTGTTGAATGGACCAACATGACATAATGACAACATCCTGTTGAAACAAGGTTCGTATCGCTCTGTTGTTGAATGGACCAACAGGACATAATGACAACATCCTGTTGAAACAAGGTTCGTATCGCTCTGTTGTTGAATGGACCAAAATAAAAACGAATCTTTCTTACTGATGAGTCACCAGGGTTAATGGAAGGTATGTTCTGAGGGTCAGGTCTTGACACGTTCCTGAATAATACAGCAACACCTGAGGGAATGGCATCTAAAACAATGGCACCATTTTTAGGTGATACAGGGATCTTGTAAAATGATAAGAGTTCCTTCTAATGAAGTAAAAGACCCTCTGCATTTACCAGTTGGCTCACCAATAGCATATTATTTCAGAACCAATATTCTAAAAACAAAAAAAATAATACGAAGCTATCCTCTGTTATCAGGTCTGAGTAGTCAATAAAGATAATACGAAGCTGTCCTCTGTTATCAGGTCTGAGTAGTCAATAAAAATAATACGAAGCTATCCTCTGCTATCAGGTCTGAGTAGTCAATAAAGATAATACGAAGCTATCCTCTGCTATCAGGTCTGAGTAGTCAATAAAGATAATACGAAGCTATCCTCTGCTATCAGGTCTGAGTAGTCAATAAAGATAATACGAAGCTGTCCTCTGTTATCAGGTCTGAGTAGTCAATAAAGATAATACGAAGCTGTCCTCTGTTATCAGGTCTGAGTAGTCAATAAAAATAATACGAAGCTATCCTCTGTTATCAGGTCTGAGTAGTCAATAAAGATAATAAGAAGCTGTCCTCTGTTATCAGGTCTGAGTAGTCAATAAAAATAATACGAAGCTATCCTCTGTTATCAGGTCTGAGTAGTCAATAAAGATAATACGAAGCTGTCCTCTGTTATCAGGTCTGAGTAGTCAATAAAGATAATACGAAGCTGTCCTCTGTTATCAGGTCTGAGTAGTCAATAAAAATAATACGAAGCTATCCTCTGTTATCAGGTCTGAGTAGTCAATAAAGATAATACGAAGCTGTCCTCTGTTATCAGGTCTGAGTAGTCAATAAAGATAATACGAAGCTGTCCTCTGTTATCAGGTCTGAGTAGTCAATAAAGATAATACGAAGCTATCCTCTGTTATCAGGTCTGAGTAGTCAATAAAGATAATACGAAGCTATTCTCTGTTATCAGGTCTGAGTAGTCAATAAAGATAATACGAAGCTATCCTCTGTTATCAGGTCTGAGTAGTCAATAAAAATAATACGAAGCTATCCTCTGTTATCAGGTCTGAGTAGTCAATAAAAATAATACGAAGCTATCCTCTGTTATCAGGTCTGAGTAGTCAATAAAAATAATACGAAGCTATCCTCTGTTATCAGGTCTGAGTAGTCAATAAAAATAATACCAAGCTATCCTCTGTTATCAGGTCTGAGTAGTCAATAAAAATAATACGAAGCTATCCTCTGTTATCAGGTCTGAGTAGTCAAGAAAGATAATACGAAGCTATCCTCTGTTATCAGGTCTGACTAGTCAATAAAGATAATACGAAGCTATCCTCTGTTATCAGGTCTGACTAGTCAATAAAAATAATACGAAGCTATCCTCTGTTATCAGGTCTGACTAGTCAATAAAAATAATACCAAGCTATCCTCTGTTATCAGGTCTGAGTAGTCAATAAAAATAATACGAAGCTATCCTCTGTTATCAGGTCTGAGTAGTCAATAAAGATAATACGAAGCTATCCTCTGTTATCAGGTCTGAGTAGTCAATAAAGATAATACGAAGCTATCCTCTGTTATCAGGTCTGACTAGTCAATAAAAATAATACGAAGCTATCCTCTGTTATCAGGTCTGAGTAGTCAATAAAGATAATACGAAGCTATCCTCTGTTATCAGGTCTGAGTAGTCAATAAAGATAATACGAAGCTATCCTCTGTTATCAGGTCTGACTAGTCAATAAAGATAATACAAAGCTATCCTCTGTTATCAGGTCTGAGTAGTCAATAAAAATAATACGAAGCTATCCTCTGTTATCAGGTCTGAGTAGTCAATAAAAATAATACGAAGCTGTCCTCTGTTATCAGGTCTGAGTAGTCAATAAAAATAATACGAAGCTATCCTCTGTTATCAGGTCTGACTAGTCAATAAAGATAATACGAAGCTATCCTCTGTTATCAGGTCTGAGTAGTCAATAAAAATAATACGAAGCTATCCTCTGTTATCAGGTCTGAGTAGTCAATAAAAATAATACGAAGCTGTCCTCTGTTATCAGGTCTGAGTAGTCAATAAAAATAATACGAAGCTGTCCTCTGTTATCAGGGGCCTGTTGCACAAAAGTAGAATTAATACATCCGGGATAAATGACTCAGCTGAGCTCAATGAAGCCAAAACATGTGCGTCCAGGCTTAATTGGTTGCACAAAGACCAAGCCAGGATGAGCAGACACGGATTCATTAAGCCAGGTGAAACCAATCCTGGATAGGTGCGCGCTCACGGCTCACTCAAATAGACCCCGCCACAGATCACAGATTAACTGATTTACCATGGCAACTAGAGCCGCGTACTTTTCCCGTCGGAAGCACAAATCCTCATGGAGGCATACGAGGAGGTAAAAGATATAATTAAGAAGAAAGGCAACACCGCCACAGTGATAAAGCAAAGAGAAAAAGCGTGGCAAAGTATTGCAGACCGCCTGAATGCGTAAGTAGTGCACAATTACACACTCACCGCTCCGCTGAAACATCACAATTACAATTCAAATATTTAATTCACATCTCCAAAAATGCAGTTGTACTGTAATTATGAAACGGTTAAATTTTTAATTGAAATGCACTGCAGATATGAGTGAAATTGTGTAAAGTAACTCCATCACACTGTATAAAGCTATGATAAATTTTTGATATTTTTACTGAAAACAAGACAAAAATACCAAGTAATTTTTTGCAGTGTGTGTGTGTGTGTGTGTGTGTGTGTGTGTGTGTGTGTGTGTGTGTGTGTGTGTGTGTGTGTGTGTGTGTGTGTGTGTGTGTGTGTGTGTGTGTGTGTGTGTGTGTGTGTGTGTGTGTGTGTGTGTGTGTGTGTGTAGATTAAACATGAACGGGCCAAAACGGACATGGCAGCAGGTCAAAATCAAATACAAGAACATTCTGCAGAATGGTATGGTCCCTGACTAATACTTAACAAAGCACAAGCATATATTGTACCCAGAAGGTGCCTGCTCACACATTGTCTGTACTGTTTTAGCAGTGAAAAAGAATACCCACAGACAAGGCACGGGTGGTGGGTCACCAAAGGCTGCCCTTACCCCAGCAGAGGACATGGGCTTGGAGCTAAATAAAGGCAGGCCCGTCTTAGAGGGGATCCCTGGGGGGAAAGAGACGAGCATAGGTTCCTCCCAAGATGCCACCCGCTTCATTCAAGGTATGTCCTTCCATCTCTACATGGGATACAACCACATTCATATTGAATCAATTTGGACTGTCTGACTTTGGTTTACTTATTGCCTTGCAGTGTCTGGCAGCACTGTGTTCCTGTTAGAGCCACCAGCACAAGCACCAGACGATGCTGATCCAGTGAGTACTCCATCAAAGGCATACTGTAGGCCTGGCATGTCTTGTCTACTAGCTTCACTATGAATCCGATTAAATGTGATAGGGTGAAGGCCCCAGTGCAGCAGCAACAGCACATGATGGAGACGATGATGAGGAGGAGACCATCTCTCTGGATTCCAGAAGGCATGAGGTATCATGTTAAGACTGTGAAAGTACTATTTACTCTACAATGGTGAGGAGTCCTCATCAAAATCAAAAAATCTAATTTCTTTTACAGGACCCAGATGCTATACAGTGGGAAAACCAGCCTGGCAACATAGTGCGTATTAATAAAAGGACACCACATCCTGCCAAATTCCAGCTGCGCTAATTGTATTGTGTTCACAGAGCTCACAAGCTATCAGAAAGTTGTATGGCAATCACCTCCGGCGCCAAATAGAACTGGCAGACATAGACATTCAGTACAAGAAGAAAAAGATGGAAAATCTTGCACTGGAGTCCGAAATAAAAGAGGACAATTAGGAAACTGGACCTTGAAATAAAAAAACTTGAGAGGGAGGTGAGATATGCCTTCAATGTACACTGTATGCTAACTGTAACACAAATGTATTAATCATTATTTTTCTTTCCTCCCCCAGCTCCAAGAAGATGACACAGCTCAAAATAAAAATTAGGTATATTCTCGTAAAGTCAAGTGAGCCATGACATATGAGCTCTTATTGTGAGCACACAGGACGGTGGCATCTTTCTAAGGTTTTTTTTATTTTCCCAGCAATCAGTACAACCAAGTCATCGTTATAAGGCATCGCCCTCTTTTGCCCACCCCCCCAGCACCAGGTGTGGCCACTAGCCTATATGAAGGCCCAAAATTGTGTGTTCCTTTCTGCTCTGACAATGGCATGCCCATTCGTGCGAGATGTGGTGGATGAAGAAGCACTTGTGCTGAGGAGAGCCTTCAGGCGAGAAAGGGTCTTCAGGGACCGGTTGGACCCACTGGCCTTCCCTGATGACCATCTATATGAAAGATACAGGTTTTCTGCAGATGGCATCAGGTATCTTTGCAGACTACTGGGTCCCAGGATTAAGCACCGCACTGCACGGAGCCATGCACTGAGTGTGGAGCAAATGGTTTGTGTGGCCTTGCGCTTTTTTGCTAGTGGAGCCTTCCTGTACTCAGTGGGGGATGCAGAACAGCTGAACAAGGCCACAATTTGCCGCACAATAAGGAGTGTGTGTCTGGCTATCAAAGCATTAGCAGATGTCTTCATCTCCTTCCCTGGCCACAGAAGACTCTGTGACATCAAAGAGGAGTTCTATAGGATTGCAGGTAAGAGGATCTACAAATTACAGGACAACTGTTAACACATAGTAGGATACTCATTACTTTGTGTGACAGGTTTCCCCAATGTCATTGGTGCAGTGGACTGCACACACATAAGGATAAAAGCCCCCTCAGGTGCCCATGAGACCGATTTTGTGAATAGGAAATCCTTTCACAGCATTAATGTTCAGGTGAACAACTTTTTGATATTGTCCATTGACGAACACTCTGCATTGCCAGTGATGTGCATTGATTGGTGTAATATTCCTCATCTTATGATTTCAGATGGTCTGCAATGCTGACTGTGTGATCAGCAATGTTGTGGCAAAATGGCCTGGCTCAGTCCATGACTCCAGAATCTTTCGGGCCTCTGAAATCTATCAGTGCCTATCACAAGGTAAGCCACACAACCCCTATTTATAACCATCATGGCTGTGTCAAGAATATCACTGTGTTTATGAGGTAGTAATGATGAGATTTTGTGTTGACAGGTGAATTCTCTGGTGTGTTGCTGGGAGACAGGGGGTATGGCTGCCAGCCTTTTCTCCTGACACCTTTCACAGACCCCCAGGAAGCACAGCAGGCCTACAACCATGCCCATGCCAGGACCAGGGCCAGAGTTGAAATGACCTTTGGCCTCCTGAAGGCACGCTTTCACTGCCTTCACAAATTAAGGGTCAGCCCTGTTAGGGCATGTGATATTACTGTGGCTTGTGCTGTCCTCCACAATGTGGCCTGCCTGAGGAAGGAGAGGGCCCCCAGAGTGCCACCAGCCATGGACTGGGACAATCCGGCAATCTTCCCTGATGACGACAGTGGTCGGCTGCTGAGGGACCAATATGTGTTGAATTATATTAGTTAGTATGTGTGCTTTCAATTTTGGTTAAATATGTCCTGCGGTGGCAGAGGAATTTGGGGTTTTTTGGGTTTGTTTTTTTACGAATTTGGCCTCTTATGATGTTTGTGCGGTATACTGTGTGTAATACAAGGCTGCAGGGAGGCTACTGCATCCATTCATTTGTCTGTTCAGTTGATGTGTATGGATTTGTCCTGCATTTATTTTAGTGTGCAGACATGCAGGGTGTGTTATATACAGACCTTTGAATGTGTATGTATCAGTTTGTATAATATGCTTGGATTCTGTGCTTTCCATCTTGTAGAGTCACTGTGACTTCAGTTTCGAAAGGAGCTGATGGTTTACCTGCTTTGTTTTGTCCTTATTCAATAAAGGAACATAATGTTACACATTGTGTTTTTATATTCATATGGAATGTGTATTTGTTTATATAACAGAGTACCAGGGCCACACTGAAGAAAAAGGATAAAGTCATAAATTTATGAGGCTGGTTCTTTCTGCAGAAAAGCTACATATTGTTTTTACAGTTTTGATACTTATGACAATGTGATACTTAATATTCTGGCACATCAGCATGTCTTTGTTTATGAAACCATACTGAAGTACAATTTCACGAAATGCCCCACATCTGTCATTTTAACAACTGTCCTCCTTTAAAACAACTGGTTACAATATTATGACTTGTGTTTTTTTTCCCCCTCTGTGGCCCTAATATTCTATCATTTTATATATAGCCTTATAGTCTATGGGAAACTGTAAATTATCTAATGATAGCAACATCATCTAAAAATAATTTTTTATCCAAAATCATTGAAATTAATGATCACAAACGTTTAAATAATGACAGTGGGTCTAGTTATATGTGATAACAATGTATAGTGAGCAGTGAAATAACTATTGGTTTCCATTTGTGGTGACTGCTGACTGACATTAGGGATGAGATTAAATAGATCCTGGAATTTAGCCTGGTCTGGAGCAGGCTAGCTCCACAGAATAAATCTCCATGGTAATTTATACCATAACATATCCTCCTGCCCCCTATCCATCTTTAGTGCAACCGGATTACGGATCAATTGAGCCAGGATCACCAAGATATCCTGGCTTAATCCCTTATCCTAGTTTTGTGCAACAGGCCCCAGGTCTGACTAGTCAAGCTTGTCTAATACTAGTCTGATATTGTTAGAAGTATGTCTGTTCCTCATAAAGCCAGACTGTGTTTCATCAATGATTGCACCCAGGACTTGTTGAATTATTTGTGTAAGTAGTAAGGCTAATATCTTGTAGTCATTATAATGTCTGGAACCTGTTTTGTTACTCCAAGTGAATGATCTGTCGGCCGGAAACCTCTCTCTCCATAAGATCAAACTTGTCCATAAAAAGTATTAAACCTAAATTCTGATTGGTTGGCCTACCTGGGGGCCATCGATCAGTTGAATTATCTATAGTTATGTTAAAGTCCCCTCCTATCAATAATAACTAATTGGGACATTTAGATAACCAAGGAAGTATATGTTTCTGTACAGATTCAAGCAACTCATCATTCTCATGTTTGGTGTTGTACCCCTAGAAGTTTACAGTAATGAGGAAAATGTCATTGTAACTGATCACAAGACAAATCAAGTTGACCAAAGGGGTCACAGTCCGAGTGTAGAATATTACCACCACAGGTATTAGTCATTGTAATGACCCCAGCGGAGCGTTCAGAGCCATGGGACTACCAGCAGTTGGAATCAGCAGAGATTGAGCGCGACTCCTAAATTATTATTATTTTTCTTCTTAGTTTAGCAAATAAAAATAAGACCTTGCGCTTCACAATGTTTCGTAACCGCCAGACATTTGCATTTTTAAAATCAGTTTCTAAACCCAGAGGCCCTACATTGCAAGACTTGTGTGAACACTTGGGAGGTAGACCACATATTATCCATTATATTGATCAGTGAGGTTTATGACTTTGTGGCTGTGGTAACTAGGGACGAGCTGGCACAACTTCGATATCAAGTGTTTTTTTCCCTCAAAGTTAACGGGATGTCACGTGTCCTACTTATATCAGTACACGCATAGCAACCTAATCATTACGATACGTCTATTCGATTAAATAAGCCACACGTAGCAAATAAGCCATTACATTTTTGATCTCCATTAAAAAAACTCCTCGCTTGGTGAGCGGACAAAACGCCACCTACTGGAGAAGACAGATTTTGAGCCCAGCGTCGCCTCTTCCTGTCAGAGAAGACCAAACAGGATGTTCTTCTTCTTCGGTGGAGTTTAACGGCGGTTGGCATCCAATATGTTGCGTTACCGCCACCAACTGAACTACAGTATAAATCCATTTAACTGTGTGACGGAAAAAGGGGAAACGGGAAAAATAGAATATATATTTAAATGGTTTAATTAACCCTTATTTTACCAGGTAATTTGACTGAGAACACATTCTCATTTACAGCAACGACCTGGGGAATAGTTACAGAGGAGAGGGGGGGGGGGGGGGGGGGGGGGGAATGAGCCAATTGGAAGCTGGGGATGATTAGGTGGCCATGATGGTAACAACTAACCCTCATTAAAACCCACCACCTTATTCCACTACTTTAAAGTGGAATAAGGTCTGTCCTCTCAGGTCGTTGGCCTGGGGTAGGATCAGATTGGGTTAAAGTAGTGGAATAAGGTCTGTCCTCTCAGGTCGTTGGCCTGGGGTAGGATCAGATAGGGTGGACCATTACTTTAACCCCATCTGATCCTACCCCAGGCCAACGACCTGAGAGGACAGACCTTATTCCACTAGAGAGGACAGCCCGTATTCCACTAGAGGACAGACCTTATTCCACTAGAGAGGACAAACCTTATTCCACTAGAGAGGACAGACCTTATTCCACTAAAGAGGACAGCCCTTATTCCACTAGAGAGGACAAACCTTATTCCACTAGAGAGGACAAACCTTATTCCACTAGAGAGGACAGCCTTTATTCCACTAGAGAGGACAGCCCTTATTCCACTAGAGAGGACAGCCCTTATTCCACTAGAGAGGACAGCCCTTATTCCACTAGAGAGGACAAACCTTATTCCACTAGAGAGGACAAACCTTATTCCACTAGAGAGGACAGCCCTTATTCCACTAGAGAGGACAGCCCTTATTCCACTAGAGAGGACAAACCTTATTCCACTAGAGAGGACAAACCTTATTCCACTAGAGAGGACAAACCTTATTCCACTAGAGAGGACAAACCTTATTCCACTAGAGGACAGACCTTATTCCACTACTTTAAGCCCATCTGATCCTACCCCAGGCCAACGACCTGAGGACAGACCTTATTCCACTAGAGAGGACAAACCTTATTCCACTGGAGAGGACAAACCTTATTCCACTAGAGAGGACAGACCTTATTCCACTAGAGAGGACAGACCTTATTCCACTACTTTAACCCTATCTGATCCTACCCCAGGCCAACGACCTGAAAGGACAGACCTTAATCCACTACTTTAACCCTCTCAGGGGGCAGTCTGACAGACTACAGCCTCTCTGCAGCTCCACCGAGGGCTTGGCCACAGCTCTCTATACTTCCCTGCTGCGTCCTTCTCTGTACACTTAATGAAGCGTGTCTGAGAGAGAGACAGGGAGACTATATGGAACAGATTTTTCATTTGTACATTTTTACTGGTAATGATTTAATTGACAAGACTAGGTAACGGGTCATTATCTGAGGAATCTCAAATATAAAATATATTTTGGATTTGTTTAACAATATTTTGGTTACTACATGATTCCATATGTGTTATTTCATAGTTTTGATGTCTTCACTATTATTTTACAATGTAGAAATAAAGAAAAATCCTTGAATGAGTAGGTGTTCTGAAACTTTTGACAGGTAGCGTGTGTGTGTGTGTGTGTGTGTGTATGTATGTATATATATATATATGCTACCGTTCAAAAGTTTGGGGTCACTTAGAATTTTTCTGTCAAATATTTTTGGTCATTAAAATATCATCAAATTGATCAGAAATACAGTGTAGACATTATTAATGTTGTAAATGACTATTGTAGCTTGAAACAGATGATTTTTAATGGAATATCTACATAGGTGTACAGAGGCCCATTATCAGCAACCATCACTCCTGTGTTCCAATGGCACGTTGTGTTAGCTAATCCAAGTTTATAATTTTAAAAGGCTACTTGATCATTAGAAAGCCCTTTTGCAATTATGTTAGCACAGCTGAAAACTGTTGTGCTGATTAAAGAAGCAATAAAACTGGCCTTCTTTAGACTAGTTGAGTATCTGGAGCATCAGCATGTGTGGTTTCGATTACAGGCTCAAAATGGCCAGAAACAAAGTACTTTCTTCTGAAACTCGTCAGTCTATTCTTGTTCTGAGAAATGAAGGCTATTCCATGAGAGAAATTGCCAAGAAACTGAAGATCTCGTACAACGCTGTGTACTACTCCCTTCACAGAACAGCGCAAACTGGCTCTAACCAGAATAGAAAGAGGAGTGGGAGGCCCCGGTGCACAACTGAACAAGAGGACAAGTACATTAGAGTGTCTAGTTTGAGAAACAGACGCTTCACAAGTCCTCAACTGGCAGCTTCATTAAATAGTACCTGCAAAACACCAGTCTCACCGTCAACAGTGAAGAGGCGACTCCGGGATGCTGGCTATGGTATTGCTGCTGTGGGTTGGTGCTCCTACACAACGCACTGCCGAGAACATAGAGAGCATCATGTCATCAACACTAGCAAGCCTCTAAATGTCAATACAACCACCGTGCACAGAGAGTTGTTGCCATCTTTACTACTATAAAACATTTCCCCACTCAAAGTCACAGGATTTAGATACTTAGACCACCTTGCCAATCACTCCACTTGTATTGTGTGACAGCTAATAACAGGCAATTATACTGAAATGTTAGTGTTAAAATAATTATTTAATCTATTTTAATTACGTATTATATAATAATATCAGCCATTGCTTACAATTTAACATTACTGTCTCTATTTTACATAATTTTCCGATGAGTGCTTTTATTTTGAAGCCCAAAACCGGAAGTGACGTTGACTCTATGTTCTGTTTTCTAAACGCATAGAATACACTGCTAGTTTAAAAGCTTTCTTTAGCTGTTCACTACGAAGTTTAACATGTCTAGAATACAACTCTTAAGGTCGTTTTTCAACCAGAGATTAGCAGCTGCTGCCGAAGAGATATTCGGGGTCGTGGAAAAAACGATAGCAGAGTATCAGGACGAAATGTCCCGCTCGGAAGAGAAGAACAGCCGCCTACAGAAGCTGCTTGATATCACTATTAAACCAGAAATAAAGTTGTATAGAGCAGGTTTGTGAATGATTTACTACATATGTTTGCATTGTTAGTAGGTAGCTAAGTTTGAGAGTTAGCTAAGTATTTAGCTGTTTTAGTTAGCTTCTAGCGCTGGTCCAGGACCCAAGACGTCTCTTCAGTTGACCACGTCTTGTGCAGTGGACCAGGGCCCTTATCCACAAAACCTCTCAGAGTAGAGGTTCTGGTCTAGGATCAGTTGTGCTATTAGATTATATCGACAGATCCTAGATCAGCACTGCTACTCTGTGATACTTGTGTATATGTGTCCAGAGTTAATGTAGCGTTACTCCGTTCATAGACACTGCTACTCTGTGATACTTGTGTATATGTGTCCAGAGTTAATGTAGCGTTACTCCGTTCATAGACACTGCTACTCTGTGATACTTGTGTATATGTGTCCAGAGTTAATGTAGCGTTACTCCGTTCATAGACACTGCTACTCTGTGATACTTGTGTATATGTGTCCAGAGTTAATGTAGCGTTACTCCGTTCATAGACACTGCTACTCTGTGATACTTGTGTATATGTGTCCAGAGCTAATGTAGCGTTACTCCGTTCATAGACACTGCTACTCTGTGATACTTGTGTATATGTGTCCAGAGCTAATGTAGCGTTACTCCGTTCATAGACGCTAATTACCTTCAGCGCCTATTGATGGATGTCTCATCTTCCCGGTGAATTGTGTTGCTCGGTCTGAACGACAACATACATAGCTTGTGATACGGTTTGGAAACGAGGAATTTATATTTTATATCAGCAATAAATACTTTTCAAAAGGTTAAATAGAGTACCACAGCATGAGACATAATACCCATAAAACCTAGCAGTCAAAAAAGGAAATGGTTCCAATGGTTTTCCCACAATTTTTCCCCATAGTGGATTTTTAGAAACAGTTAAAATAAGGGCTGTGTGTCGTGTAGGCTTACCCTGGGGTAACATTTTGATAACGGTGTCAATCTCTAGGACAATGTGACTTGCCTGTATCTACCCCCCCCCCCCCCCCCCCCCCCCAATCAAACGCTAATTAGCTGCTAATGCGGCTATCATTAAGAAGCACAAATGCCATGATGATCTGGACGAGACTGTTTAATCCAGGGCAAAGGCAAGAATTTCTTGATTAAATCATAGTTTATTTGTCACGTCCCCCGAATACAACAGGTGTAGTAGACCTTACAGTGAAATGCTTACTTACAGGCTCTAACCAATAGTGCAAAACATGTTTTAGGTGAACAATATGCATGTAATGAAATAAAACAACAGTAAAATGACAGTGAAAAATAACAGTAGTGAGGCTACATACAGACACCGGTTAGTCAGGCTGATTGAGGTAGTATGTACATGTAGATATGGTTAAAGTGACTTTGCATATATGATGAACAGAGAGTAGCAGTAAAGTAAAGAGGGGTTGGTGGGTGGGACACAATGCAGATAGTCCGGGTAACCATTTGATTACCTGTTCAGGAGTCTTATGGCTTGTGGCTAAAAACTGTTGAGAAGCCTTTTTGTCCTAGACTTGGCGCTCAGGTACCGCTTGCCATGTGGTAGTAGAGAGAACAGTCTATGACTTGGGGTGGCTGGAGTCTTTAACCATTTTTAGGGCCTTCCTCTGACACCGCCTGGTATAGAGGTCCTGGATGGCAGGCAGCTTGGCCCCAGTGAGGTACTGGGCCGTGTGCACTACCCTCTGAAGTGCCTTGCGGTTGGAGGCCGAGCAGTTGCCAAAACAGGCAGTGATGTAACCAGTCAGGATGCTCTCGATGTTGCAGCTGTAGAACCTTTTGAGGATCTCAGGACCCATGCCAAATCTTTTTAGTCTCCTAAGGGGGAATTGTCTTTGTCGTGCCCTCTTCACGACTGTCTTGGTGTGTTTGGACCATGTTAGTTTGTTGTTGATGTGGACACCAAGGAACTTGAAGCTCTCGACCTGCTCCACTACAACCCCGTCGATGAGAATGGGGGCGTGCTCGGTCCTCCTTTTCCTGTCGTCCACAATCATTAACCTTCTAATGTTGGCTAAATGTAGTAGTGAATAAATTATCTACATTTCTTTTCAAGTGACAATCCTGTGAATTGTCTTGTGCAAGTTTTAAATGGACACAATACCTGTTAGCCAAGGTGTCAGCTAGAGATGACCTGCAGGGATTTGTAGTCTTCAATGATGTTTCTACTTAGACGCTAATTAGCGTTTTAGAAGGTAGAGGAAATAGAGCTGAATATATTGATAAGAGTCACCTCGTCCGAGAGCGATTTACACGGTCATCACAACGTCACGCCAGGGTAAGGACACACCAAACACAGCCCTCATTTTAAGTGTTTTTAAAAAATCCCCTATGGGGGAAAAATGAATGGTAGTAAAATGATATTTCCCATGTTTGACCGCTAGGTTTTATGGGTATTATGACACCTCCACTGTGGAGCTCTATTACCACACACCTTTTATAAGGTAAGTGTTCCCACACAGCCATGTCTCCATGTTACAGCTGGTGTTGACATAAGACAGAGGAGACCACCTGTGCTAACTACCTGTCTAGTATGCTCTGAATGGCTGTAATGGAACTAACTACCTGTCTAGTATGCTCTGAATGCCTGTAATGGAACTAACTACCTGTCTAGCATGCTCTGAATGCCTGTAATGGAACTAACTACATGTCTAGCATGCTCTGAATGGCTGTAATGGAACTAACTACCTGTCTAGCATGCTCTGAATGCCTGTAATGGAACTAACTACCTGTCTAGCATGCTCTGAATGCCTGTAATGGAACTAACTACCTGTCTAGCATGTTCTGAATGCCTGTAATGGAACTAACTACCTGTCTAGTATGCTCTGAATGCCTGTAATGGAACTAACTACCTGTCTAGTATGCTCTGAATGCCTGTAATGGAACTAACTACCTGTCTAGTATGCTCTGAATGCCTGTAATGGAACTAACTACCTGTCTAGTATGCTCTGAATGCCTGTAATGGAACTAACTACCTGTCTAGTATGCTCTGAATGCCTGTAATGGAACTAACTACCTGTCTAGTATGCTCTGAATGCCTGTAATGGAACTAACTACCTGTCTAGTATGCTCTGAATGCCTGTAATGGAACTAACTACCTGTCTAGCATGCTCTGAATGCCTGTAATGGAACTAACTACCTGTCTAGCATGCTCAGAATGGCTGTAATGGAACTAACTACCTGTCTAGCATGCTCTGAATGGCTGTAATGGAACTAACTACCTGTCTAGCATGCTCTGAATGCCTGTAATGGAACTAACTACCTGTCTAGTATGCTCTGAATGGCTGTAATGGAACTAACTACCTGTCTAGTATGCTCTGAATGACTGTAATGGAACTAACTACCTGTCTAGCATGCTCTGAATGCCTGTAATGGAACTAACTACCTGTCTATTATGCTCTGAATGCCTGTAATGGAACTAACTACCTGTCTAGCATGCTCTGAATGGCTGTAATGGAACTAACTACCTGTCTAGCATGCTCAGAATGCCTGTAATGGAACTAACTACCTGTCTAGCATGCTCAGAATGCCTGTAATGGAACTAACTACCTGTCTAGCATGCTCTGAATGGCTGTAATGGAACTAACTACCTGTCTAGCATGCTCAGAATGCCTGTAATGGAACTAACTACCTGTCTAGCATGCTCTGAATGGCTGTAATGGAACTAACTACCTGTCTAGCATGCTCTGAATGCCTGTAATGGAACTAACTACCTGTCTAGTATGCTCTGAATGGCTGTAATGGAACTAACTACCTGTCTAGTATGCTCTGAATGACTGTAATGGAACTAACTACCTGTCTAGCATGCTCTGAATGCCTGTAATGGAACTAACTACCTGTCTAGTATGCTCTGAATGGCTGTAATGGAACTAACTACCTGTCTAGCATGCTCTGAATGGCTGTAATGGAACTAACTACCTGTCTAGCATGCTCAGAATGCCTGTAATGGAACTAACTACCTGTCTAGCATGCTCAGAATGCCTGTAATGGAACTAACTACCTGTCTAGCATGCTCTGAATGACTGTAATGGAACTAACTACCTGTCTAGCATGCTCTGAATGGCTGTAATGGAACTAACTACCTGTCTAGCATGCTCAGAATGCCTGTAATGGAACTAACTACCTGTCTAGCATGCTCTGAATGGCTGTAATGGAACCATCTACCTGTCTAGTATGCTCTGAATGCCTGTAATGGAACTAACTACCTGTCTAGTATGCTCTGAATGGCTGTAATGGAACTAACTACCTGTCTAGCATGCTCAGAATGCCTGTAATGGAACTAACTACCTGTCTAGTATGCTCTGAATGACTGTAATGGAACTAACTACCTGTCTAGTATGCTCTGAATGGCTGTAATGGAACTAACTACCTATCTAGCATGCTCTGAATGGCTGTAATGGAACTAACTACCTGTCTAGCATGCTCTGAATGCCTGTAATGGAACTAACTACCTGTCTAGCATGCTCTGAATGCCTGTAATGGAACTAACTACCTGTCTAGCATGCTCTGAATGCCTGTAATGGAACTAACTACCTGTCTAGCATGCTCTGAATGACTGTAATGGAACTAACTACCTGTCTAGCATGCTCTGAATGCCTGTAATGGAACTAACTACCTGTCTAGTATGCTCTGAATGGCTGTAATGGAACTAACTACCTGTCTAGTATGCTCTGAATGGCTGTAATGGAACTAACTACCTGTCTAGTATGCTCTGAATGGCTGTAATGGAACTAACTACCTGTCTAGTATGCTCTGAATGACTTTGTGAATGGGTTTTGATGTGATATGAAAGGGCTATGTATTCAGAACCATATCGATGGAGTATTTGTCTGTTTTGTCTGCCAGAGCCTGTCTACTTCTGACAATAACCAGGTCCTTGGCCCTTAAGGAGTACTGGTAGGCTGGCCTACACTCCTTTAGAGTACATTGTTGGCCTAGTGCATTGGTTCCTGTTTATAGTCCGGTACCCCTTCAAACATTCCACCTCCAGCTGTACCCCCTCTAGCACCAGGGTCAGTGCACTCCAGCTGTACCCCCTCTAGCACCAGGGTCAGCGCACTCTCAAATGTTGTTTTTTGCCATCATTGTAAGCCTGCCACACACACACTATACAATACATTCATTAAACATTAGAATGAGTGTGAGTTTCTGTCACAACCCGGCTCGTGGGAAGTGACAGAGCTCTTATAGGACCAGGGCACAAATAATATAATAATAATATTCAATCATTTTGCTCTTTATTTAGTCATCTTACATATAAAAACGTATTTGTTCATCAAAAATGGTGAATAACTCACCACAGGTTAATGAGAAGGGTCTGCTTGAAAGGATGCACATACCTCTACAATGTTGGGTTGTATTGGAGAGAGTCTGTCTTAAATAATTTTCCACACACAGTCTGTGCCTGTATTTCGTTTTTATGGTAGTGAGGGCCGAGAATCCACTCTCACATAGGTACGTGGTTGCAAAGGGCATCAGTGAGGTAACAGCTCGATCTGCCAAGGCAGGATACTCTGAGCGCAGCCCGATCCAGAAATCTGGCAGTGGCTTCTGATTAAATACAATTTTCACAGAACCGCTTGTTGCAATTTCGACAAGGCTCTATTGTTCAGATATCGGTAAGTGGACTGGAGTTAGGGCATGAAAGGGATAACGAATCCAGTTTGTGTCATCTGTTTCGGGAAAGTACCTGCGTAATTGCGCACCCAACTCAGGTGCTTCGCTAGATCACATTTGACATTGTCCGTTAGCTTGAGTTAATTTGCACACAAAATCATACAATGATGGAAAGACCTGTCTCTTGTCCTTGTTAATGCAGACAGAGAAAAGCTCCAACTTCTTAATCAGCCTCAGTTTTGTGCCGCACATTGAATATAGTTGCGGTTGAATATAGTTGAGTCCCTGTAAGCTAGATTCAGATCATTCAGGTGAGAAAAAACATCACCCAGATAGGCCAGTCGTGTGAGAAACTCATCATCATGCCAGCGGTCAGACAAGTGAAAATGATGGTCAGTAAAGAAAACTTTAAGCTCATCGCACAATTTTTTAAAAAACATGTCAATACTTTGCCCCTTGATAACCAGCGCACTTCTGTATGTTGTAAAAGCGTTACATGGTCGCTGCCCATATCATTGCATAGTGCAAAAAATACACGAGAGTTCAGGGGCCTTGCTTTAACCAAGTTAACCATTTTCACTGTAGTGTCCTTAACAGACCGTTAGTGGAATTCCCATGAGAGAGTAACGGTTAATCTGATTGGATGTTCGTTATTTGACTAGGCCACCTGTATTTGACATTGTGTTGTTCAGCGAAATAACACTAGATGGTTTCACTTTATTTTTGGCGATGAAACGAGGCGACTCAGGTGAGGGGGGGAAAAAACTCTACCAAATGTATAGCCCCATTGGAAAATAAAAATGGACTGTTTGAAAATGTGAATCACATATTTTGATTTGGCGTACCTCCGTTTGGGAATACCTGGCCTAGTGTATGTTCTGGTCTTTGTCTCATGTGCTTTCTTCCTTTCAGACACCCAGCAGCTCCCAGCCTGTGAAGAACAGGTTCCCTCTGAGCAGCAGGAGTGGATCCGCAGTCTGGGCCAGGAGGATCCACAGTCTGGGCCAGGAGGATCCACAGTCTGGGACAGGAGGATCCGCAGTCTGGGCCAGGAGGATCCACAGCCCGTCCACATTAAAGAGGAACAGCAGGAACTTTGGACCAGTCTGGGGGAAGGTCAGGAGTCTGACACCACAGAGTTCATATTCACTTCTGCTTGTCTGCAGAGTGACTGTAATCAGGACCCACCTCAGCCCTCACATCTCTACCAGACCCAGAGTACCAGCACCTCGTATGAACCGTTGAAAAGAGAAACTAGAGGAGAGCATCAACTATTAGACACACCCAGGGCTTCTCCACCCGTCTCTGCAGTGAAGTCCATCCGTCCTAGTTCTCCCTCTAAGAGTCGCTGTAAGGTGTGCGGGAAGACGTTTCTCATGAAAAGCTATTTCTTTAAACATGTGACAATGCACACCAAGATGAGAGAACGTGTCTGTGGGGTGTGTGGAAAACAGGTTGAGTTAGAGGCTATAAAAGATCACGTCCAAGCTCACATCGATGCTCAGTTTACTTGTCAGTTCTGTAGTAAATGTTTCACTAAGAGTAATGCTCTGAGGTTACACATGAGGAGCCACACGGGAGAGAAGCCCTACCAGTGCTCTGTCTGCTGCAGAGGGTTCGCAGGAGCAACCAATCTAACCAATCACATGAGGATCCACACGGGGTATAAACCCCACCGCTGTACTGAGTGCGGAAGGTGTTTCTCTGTCCTGGGTCATCTCCAGACACACATGAGGAGCCACACGGGGGAGAAGCCCTACCACTGTACCGTCTGCGGTAAAGGGTTTAGTGTGAGCTGCAACCTGACGCAGCACATGATGATCCACACAGGGGAGAGACCTTACCACTGTCCTGACTGTCAGAAAGGATTCATCACCATGGTCAGGCTGAGGAGACATCAGATCGCTGTTCACATGCAGGGAGAAATGTTCTTCTGTAATGAGCAACAGCTATAAAAACATGCAGGCCTTGAAACACACAATAGAGTACACAGAGAGACAGAGATGACATGACGAGTGTAACAGTATAACTTTAGTACGTCCCCTCGCCCCGACCTCGGGCGCGAACCAGGGACCCTCTGCACACATCAACAACGGTCGCCCACGAAGCGTCGTTACCCATCGCTCCACAAAAGCCGCGGCCCTTGCAGAGCAAGGGGAACCACTACTTCAAGTCTCAGAGCAAGTGACGTAACCGATTGAAACGCTATTAGCGCGTACCCGCTAACTAGCTAGCCATTTCACATCCGTTACACGAGCCCTGATGTAAGACACAGAGGAGAGAGACACTAGCTTCCACCTGTAAGAGGAGACTTCTTGGTGAATAAGACATGACTGAACTGCTGGACTTCAGATTTAACAGAGAAGGTAGTAGAGCGTATCTTCTGAGCAACAGAAGTCCCTGATCATTAGTTAGAACAGGGGTTCTCAGACTGTTTGGGGCCTGGGACCCCTTTTTGTGTGAGTAAATTCATCAGGGACACCCTCATCAGAACACAACTAGAGGGAGATCAGAAATAGCATACAAGGAGTTTTACTGTGACTTTGGCAGTGCATTGCCGGACAAACCAAGTCCCTAGGAAGGAACATTTTAAAGGCATCACAGATAGAAATGACCAGTTTTCAAGCTAATATCCTGCAATTCTATAGATTTTGTTCATGTACTGTCATCTGTTGTTGACAATAAAATATCTTGTTCCAATACTGTCATCTGTTATTGAGAGTTAAACATCTTGTTCATATACTGTCATCTGTATTGTCACATCTGCTTAATGTTGCTAACCTAATCTACAATGATTGGGGATCTAACTATTCTGCCTATTTTACTTTAACTTGAGAATAAAATATGTTGTTTAAATACTGTAATCTGCTGTAATGTGTCATGCATGTCTGCTTAATGTTGCTTTGGGGATGTTTCTCTATGGTGTGGTACATTGGGGAAGTTGGGAGTAACAACATCCAATTTGGACCAGACCTCTTCTTAACAATGACAAATATGTGAGGAATCCAAACAAATGGTCAAAACCCCAAACTAGGCCCACCCCAAACCCCCACACTAGGCCCACCCCAAACCCCCACACTAGGCCCACCCCAAACCCCCACATTAAGCCCACCCCAAACCCCCACACTAGGCCCACCCCAAACCCCCACACTAGGCCCACCCCAAACCCCCACACTAGGCCCACCCAAAATCAACACATTAAGCCCACCCCAAACCCCCACACTAAGCCCACCCCAAACCCCCAAACTAAGACCACCCCAAAACCCCACACTAAGCCCACCCCAAACCCCCACACTAAGCCCACCCCAAACCCCCACACTAAGACCACCCCAAAACCCCACACTAAGCCCACCCCAAACCCCCACATTAAGCCCACCCCAAACCCCCACACAAAGCCCACCCCAAACCCCCACACTAAGACCACCCCAAAACCCCACACTAAGCCCACCCCAAACCCCCACACTAAGACCACCCCAAAACCCCACACTAAGCCCACCCCAAACCCCCACATTAAGCCTACCCAAACCCCCACATTAAGCCCACCCCAAACCCCCACACAAAGCCACCCTAAACCCCACATTAAGCCCAACCCAAACACCCACACTAGAACCACCCTAAACCCCCACACTAGTCCCACCCTAAACCCCCACATTAAGCCCACCCTAAACCCCCACACTAGGCCCACCCTAAACCCCCACACTAGTCCCACCCTAAACCCCCACATTAAGCCCACCCTAAACCCCCACACTAGGCCCACCCCAAACCCCCACACTAGGCCCACCCCAAACCCCCACATTAAGCCCACCCTAAACCCCCACATTAAGCCCACCCCAAACCCCCACACTAGGACCACCCAAAAACCCCACACTAGGCCCACCCCAAACCCCCACGTTAAGCCTACCCAAACCCCCACATTAAGCCCACCCCAAACCCCCACATTAAGCCCACCCCAAACCCTCACACTAAGCCCACCCCAAACCCCCACACTAAGCCCACCCCAAACCCCCACACTAAGCCCACCCCAAACCCCCACACTAAGCCCACCCCAAACCCTCACACTAAGCCCACCCCAACCCCCCACACTAAGCCCACCCCAAACCCCCACACTAAGTCCACCCCAAACCCCTACACTAAGCCCACCCCAAACCCCCACACTAAGCTCACCCCAAACCTCCACACTAAGCCCACCCCAAACCCCCACACTAAGCCCACCCCAAACCCCCACACTAAGCCCACCCCAAACCCCCACACTAAGCCCACCCCAAACCCCCACACTAAGTCCACCCCAAAACCCTACACTAAGCCCACCCCAAACCCTCACACGAAGCCCACCCCAAACTCCCACACGAAGCCCACCCCAAACCCCCACACGAAGCCCACCCCAAACCCCCACACGAAGCCCACCCCAAACCCCCACACGAAGCCCACCCCAAATCCCCACACTAAGCCCACCCCAAACCCCCACACTAAGCCCACCCCAAACCCCCACACTAAGCCCACCCCAGTGTAGAGTATCAGTTGTCTATGTTTGCCATGTAGTATGAAGCTGTGGCTTGGAGTATTCTTTATCTATGCTCTGTATTCTCAGTGAATGTGGTGCTGTTTTCCTCCTAAGAGATTAGCCTCCTACCTCAGAACCAGCCCAGGACCCTCCTACCTCAGAACCAACCCAGGACCCCTCCTACCTCAGAACCAGCCCAGAACCCCTCCCAACTCAGAACCAGCCCAGGACCCTCCTAACTCAGAACCAACCCAGGACCCCTCCTAACTCAGAACCAACCCAGGACCCCTCCTAACTCAGAACCAGCCCAGGACCCCTCCTAACTCAGAACCAGCCCAGGACCCTCCGACCTCAGAACCAACCCAGGACCCCTCCTACCTCAGAACCAGCCCAGGACCCCTCCCAACTCAGAACCAGCCCAGGACCCTCCTACCTCAGAACCAGCCCAGGACCCCTCCCAACTCAGAACCAGCCCAGGACCCCCCCTAACTCAGAACCAACCCAGTGTCTGTCCATCAACAGCATCACTACACCTCTAGTGGTAGGTTTATGGTAGTGTGTTCATCAACAGCATCATTACCCCCTCTAGTGGTAGGTTTATGGTAGTGTTTGTTCAACAGCATCATTACACCCTCTAGTGGTAGGTTTATGGTAGTGTCTGTCCATCAACAGCATCATTACACCCTCTAGTGGTGGGTTTATGGTAGTGTCTGTTCATCAACAGCATCATTACACCCTCTAGTGGTAGGTTTATGGTAGTGTCTGTTCAACAGCATCATTACACCCTCTAGTGGTGGGTTTATGGTAGTGTGTTCATCAACAGCATCACTACACCCTCTAGTGGTAGGTTTATGGTAGTGTGTTCATCAACAGCATCATTACCCCCTCTAGTGGTAGGTTTATGGTAGTGTCTGTTCAACAGCATCATTACACCCTCTAGTGGTAGGTTTATGGTAGTGTCTGTTCAACAGCATCATTACCCCCTCTAGTGGTAGGTTTATGGTAGTGTCTGTTCATCAGCATCATTACCCCCTCTAGTGGTAGGTTTATGGTAGTGTCTGTTCAACAGCATCATTACACCCTCTAGTGGTAGGTTTATGGTAGTGTCTGTTCAACAGCATCACTACACCCTCTAGTGGTGGGTTTATGGTAGTGTGTTCATCAACAGCATCATTACCCCCTCTAGTGGTAGGTTTATGGTAGTGTGTTCATCAACAGCATCATTACCCCCTCTAGTGGTAGGTTTATGGTAGTGTCTGTTCAACAGCATCATTCCCCCCTCTAGTGGTAGGTTTATGGTAGTGTCTGTTCAACAGCATCATTACACCCTCTAGTGGTAGGTTTATGGTAGTGTCTGTTCAACAGCATCACTACACCCTCTAGTGGTGGGTTTATGGTAGTGTGTTCATCAACAGCATCATTACCCCCTCTAGTGGTAGGTTTATGGTAGTGTGTTCATCAACAGCATCATTACCCCCTCTAGTGGTAGGTTTATGGTAGTGTCTGTTCAACAGCATCATTACACCCTCTAGTGGTAGGTTTATGGTAGTGTGTTCATCAACAGCATCATTACACCCTCTAGTGGTAGGTTTATGGTAGTGTTTGTTCAACAGCATCATTACACCCTCTAGTGGTAGGAAATCCCATTATCAGTGTTATTGCAGAGGACAGTCATTAAGCCAGTCAGTCTGTGATAGTGTTTGACAGAGGTGAAGTGATGAGAGAGGTCTCTGTGGTAGAGAGGTCTCTGTGGTAGAGAGGTCTCTGTGGTAGAGAGGTCTCTGTGGTAGAGAGGTCTCTGTGGTAGAGAGGTCTCTGTGGTAGAGAGGTCTCTGTGGTAGAGAGGACTCTGTGGTAGAGAGGACTCTGTGGTAGAGAGGTCTCTGTGGTAGAGAAGGCCAGAGTACTAGCTAGTAGTACTGCAGACAGCTGCTCGTTCCATAAAGGGTTAGAGAGAATATTAAAGAGTACTAGCTAGTAGTAGTGGAGTACTGGAGGACCAGACAGCTGCTCGCTCCTTAGAGAGAACATTAAAGAGTACTAGCTAGTAGTAGTGGACTAGTACTACTGGACTACTGTAGCAGCTAGATGAGTAGAGAGAATATTAAAGAGTACTAGCTAGTAGTAGTGGAGTACTAGATGAGCAGACAGCTGCTCCCTCCATAAAGGGACAGAGAGAATATTAAAGAGTACTAGCTAGTAGTAGTGGACTAGTAGTACTGGACTACTGTAGCAGCTAGATGAGTAGAGAGAATATTAAAGAGTACTAGCTAGTAGTAGTGGAGTACTAGATGAGCAGACAGCTGCTCCCTCCATAAAGGGACAGAGAGAATATTAAAGAGTACTAGCTAGTAGTAGTGGACTAGTAGTACTGGACTACTGTAGCAGCTAGATGAGTAGAGAGAATATTAAAGAGTACTAGCTAGTAGTAGTGGAGTACTAGATGAGCAGACAGCTGCTTGCTCCATAAAGGGTTAAGAGAGAATATGAAATACTAGCTAGTAGTACTGGACTAGTAGTACTCCACCAAGCTGTCCTCATTACTGTGTCCCCGGGACCCCCAGGCCTCTGAGGGGTTGATCAGGCTGCAGCATTGATGCTCTCTCCTTTCATGTTCACTGCCTGGATGGGGATGAAATTCTAATACGACTTACTATGAAAAGATATGCACATACATTTAGCAGGGAAATCTCCAAGGGCTGAGCAGAGAGATGGGCACATGTCATCTGACACATCGTGTGAGGAGCAGGACTTCCCAGAAATGATTCAGGCATATATTTATCACCAGTTTGTCTGCCCTTTGTTCCCAACGCCCCCTCACCCCCCCTCGCCACCTCCACCAGGCCAGGGTAATGTTAATGTCTTGGCCTGTTACCCCCCCCCCCCCCTCCCCACCCCCACCAGGCCAGGGTAATGTTAATGTCTTGGCCTGTTGCCACCTCCACCAGGCCAGGGTAATGTTAATGTCTTGGCCTGTTACCCCCCCCCCCCCCTCCCCACCCCCACCAGGCCAGGGTAATGTTAATGTCTTGGCCTGTTACCCCCCCCTCCCCACCTCCACCAGGCCAGGGTAATGTTAATGTCTTGGCCTGTTACCCCCCCCCTCCCCCCCTCCCCACCTCCACCAGGCCAGGGTAATGTTAATGTCTTGGCCTGTTACACCCCCCCCCTCCCCCCTCCCCACCTCCACCAGGCCAGGGTAATGTTAATGTCTTGGCCTGTTACCCCCCCCTCCCAACCTCCACCAGGCCAGGGTAATGTTAATGTCTTGGCCTGTTACACCCCCCCCCCCCCCTCCTCCCCACCTCCACCAGACAAAGGTAATGTTAATGTCTTGGCCTGTTACCCCCCCCCTCCCCACCTCCACCAGGCCAGGGTAATGTTAATGTCTTGGCCTGTTACCCCCTCCCCCTCACCCCTCCTCACCTCCACCAGGCCAGGGTAATGTTAATGTCTTGGCCTGTTACCCCCCCTCCCCACCTCCACCAGGCCAGGGTAATGTTAATGTCTTGGCCTGTTACCCCTCCCCACCTCCACCAGGCTAGGTTAATGTCTTGGCCTGTTACCCCCCCTCCCCCTCCCCACCTCCACCAGGCCAGGGTAATGTTAATGTCTTGGCCTGTTCCCCCCCTCCCCACCTCCACCAGGCCAGGGTAATGTTAATGTCTTGGCCTGTTACCTCCCCTCCCCACCTCCACCAGACCAGGGTAATGTAAATGTCTTGGCCTGTTACCCCCCCCCCTCCCACCTCCACCAGGCCAGGGTAATGTTAATGTCTTGGCCTGTTACCCCCCCCTCCCCACCTCCACCAGGCCAGGGTAATGTTAATGTCTTGGCCTGTTACCTCCCCTCCCCACCTCCACCAGGCCAGGGTAATGTTAATGTCTTGGCCTGTTACCTCCCCTCCCCACCTCCACCAGACCAGGGTAATGTAAATGTCTTGGCCTGTTACCCCCCCCTCCCCACCTCCACCAGGCCAGGGTAATGTAAATGTCTTGGCCTGTTACCCCCCCCCCCCCTCCCCACCTCCACCAGACCAGGGTAATGTTAATGTCTTGGCCTGTTACCCCCCCTCCCCACCTCCACCAGGCCAGGGTTGTGTAAATGTCTTGGCCTGTTACCCCCCCCACCTCCACCAGGCCAGGGTAATTTAAATGTCTTGGCCTGTTACCCCCCCCCCCGCACCTCCACCAGGCCAGGGTAATGTAAATGTCTTGGCCTATTACCCCCCCCACCCCACCTCCACCAGGCCAGGGTAATGTTAATGTCTTGGCCTGTTACCCTCCCCCACCTCCCCACCTCCACCAGGCCAGGGTATTGTTAATGTCTTGGCCCATTACCCCCCTCCCCCCTTCCCACCTCCACTAGGCCAGGGTGATGTTAATGTCTTGGCCCGTTACCCCCCTCCCCACCTCCACCAGGCCAGGGTAATGTTAATGTCTTGGCCTGTTACCCCCCCCTCCCCACCTCCACCAGTCCAGGGTAATGTTAATGTCTTGGCCTGTTACCCCCCTCCCCCCCTCCCCCCTCCCCACCTCCACCAGACCAGGGTAATGTTAATGTCTTGGCCTGTTACCCCCCCCTCCCCACCTCCACCAGGCCAGGGTAATGTTAATGTCTTGGCCTGTTACCCCCTCCCACTCCCCACCTCCACCAGGCCAGGGTAATGTTAATGTCTTGGCCTGTTACCCCCCCCCCTCCCCACCTCCACCAGGCCAGGGTAATGTAAATGTCTTGGCCTGTTACCCCCCCACCTCCACCAGGCCAGGGTAATTTAAATGTCTTGGCCTGTTACCCCCCCCCCCCCCGCACCTCCACCAGGCCAGGGTAATGTAAATGTCTTGGCCTGTTACCCCCCCCCCCCCCCCCACCTCCACCAGGCCAGGGTAATGTTAATGTCTTGGCCTGTTACCTCCCCACCTCCACCAGGCTAGGTTAATGTCTTGGCCTGTTACCCCCCCCCCCCCCCCACCTCCACCAGGCCAGGGTAATTTAAATGTCTTGGCCTGTTACCCCCCCCCCCCCCGCACCTCCACCAGGCCAGGGTAATGTAAATGTCTTGGCCTGTTACCCCCACCTCCACCAGGCCAGGGTAATGTTAATGTCTTGGCCTGTTACCTCCCCACCTCCAC